>NC_068363.1:38530687-38805687 GCF_020536995.1 Dreissena polymorpha
TGCGTTTAATAAATTAACGCGATGGCAAGATGTGAGTTTCACCCAAGCACAAGGCAACATACTATCATGCATGATACAATGATGTCAATTGACAGTCATTCCGAAATGCTACGGAGGACTACGGAAATTTACGGCGTATAACGGAAATTTTATGTTATCGGAGAAGTTGCGCCCCTTTGTAAGATATTTGCTACTGAACCGAAATTATCCGCGTGTTTGTAGACTTAACTTTTTTTTGGTTAATGACTAACCATAATTTTTGAACAGTAATTTACCTTCAATAACCAAAGAAAGTCTATGGATATATTTCAATATATGCTACTAATGCATGCATGCAGAGCTCCAGATAAGACGCTTAAAGTCGTAAAAAAATGATTTAAATATGGTAAAAAAGTAGACTTAAATTCTGTGCGTACGGTTACACATTGGAAAAATAAAATAAGAATTCAAAATGTGTGATCATGCGTAAAACTAAATATCAATGCATATAATGTAAACATTTTATCAATGAGTTCCCACTCGTCTAGGCCCTCATTACAATTATGAAATCAACAGCACTTTAACGTTATTATGAATAACAGACCATCTTTACAACAGTCGAAAAGCCGAACGTTTTCCATTATCTGGTACTTTTATCGCAAAAAGTCTGCTGTAACCCGGCAATTGTCATGAGCTCCTCTTAGACTATAAACCTAAATGCGGATGTGCCAAAAATTATACTTACCTGAAAACAAGAATTAATAATAGACTTTAAGGCTGGACTTTTTTATAGAGTGTAAACCAAGATTTTGCTGAAAAAGTTATCTGGAACTTTGCATGTATGTTGAGAGGAAATCGATTACATAATTTCAAATTTACTAGAGTACTTTTATATTGCACCACATAAAATGCTAAAAAAACTATAATATTGAAGTGCACATATAAACCTTATTATAGATGGGTAGGTATTTCGTGTCAATCTCTTTCACATATGAAAGAGCCGTTGGTCATGCTGCTTTAAGTACATATAGATGCATGACACAATTAAGATTTAGCAAAATAAAACACTAGGTATTTGCCAAGAGTCAAATATATACGAGCAGTAAGAGCGTAATCGTGCGCAGCGAGACTTACTCATGTAGAATTGAAACTCTTATTGCTTTCTTTCGAAATAATTTCATGTGTACGATCTAATATGCAATATGCCCGGTGTTTTTTTATGCGGATTAATGTTCCGTTTTAGATCCATAATTAACGAATGCCTCAATATTTTCAAAAATTAACACCGGAATAATGTTCACCGACATTTTTTCATACAGATTGGATATAAATATTATAGAGCTTAACAAAAAAATACATTAAGCCCTGTTCTCCCGGCACACGTGCTGGACACACAGGTGGTTAGCGTGTGGCTATGATACTAATTAGTGAAAACATCTTTTTGAATGATAAATAATCATATTATAACGAACAATCAAATTTTCTATAAAAAAATCTTTTTATATATAACAAGGTATCCAACTCGAAATCATCCGAAAACGGGATGCATCGTTTTGAGCAGCCATTACTAAATTAATTTTGCAGCGATTTTCATGACCCGGTCTTATTCAACGCAGAAATGAATTTCCTTTTAGGAAATGTATATATCTTGTTATATTTCTACACATGCTGGGTCAAATTTTAAGAAATAACGCTATACATAATTCGCTTGACCCAGTTGTGATCGATCAGACCGTATTTATGAATGAAATCTCCAGTTGTAAAGACACACCTCCGCATTGGAGCAATGAAATCACTCCTGTGTTTAAAATGTCAGTTGGTTGAAATGTATGTAAACAAAGGTTTCAAAATGCGCTGGACAGTTAGTTTTGATGCATAATGCAACGGCAAGCACGGTAAGAATGTTTTGTCATACGTTTTATTGAATTATGGTATCGAGGTTCGTGAACTTTGCAGGGAAAATGCCCTTTACTCCGTGAAGATTTCAGTCATGAATACTGTCTGATCGATCACAGCTTGGTGACGCGAGTTGCGTATCGTGTTATTTCTTAAAAGTTGACCCAGTATTTGTAAAAATATTGCAAGACATATACATTTCCAGAAAGGAAATTTATTTCTGCGTTGAATAAGATCAAGATCGTGAAAATCGCTGCAAAATTGATGAAGTAATGGCTGTTTAAAACGATTCATATCGTTTTCGGATGATTTCGAGTTGGATACCTTGTTATATATGTATTTAACTTATGATTACTTATCATTCTAAAAGATGTTTTCACTAATTATCATTATAGCCACACGCTAACCACCTGTGGCTGGACATACACCTTTAAAAAAACACTATACACATTCAAGTACTTATGCACTAAATTGATTGTAAACAATGACGGTTGAAATCCGTGCGTGGGAATTTTTCTGGTAACCAAGAGCGACGTCAACGTTCATGACAAACCTGTTTATATGACATTTATTTATTGATTTTTTCCAACTTGATTGAAAATTATGTTTTATGATATTTTAATACATGTAGTAGAAGTAGTTGTCTTCTCAACGAGGAGTACAATAGTTGTACAGTACTTGACACGAGTACTTGTAACTTTCAGGTTTCTCTTTATACCACAGACATTATATAGTCATAAAATGATAAATATGTGTTTATAGAAATTGTAATTATAGCATGGTAAACAGACTAGAGAAATCTGAAAGTTTCACGCACAGGTCTGTGGCAATGGGGGTTTGGGCTACTTTATAAATATGAGGTCGATATGCAATGCACATCGGTAGATTACGTCTACTGTAATTATTTGGACTTTGGAAGGGCCACAATTCCAACCCATCAGCCCCGCTATGTCCTGAATAAAATACATGTATAATTTCTTGAGTGCCAATTGCATCTTACAAATATCAAAAACATTCACGGCAGTCAATTCATTGTGTAGGCCTACTGGTCTTCATGGCAATAATGAACGTATTTAGTTTAATGGAGATTATATAACAAAGGGAATTAATTCAGCTTATTCAGTTTACTAGTCAAAATGATTCGGATGTTTTCGCTTTTTTCCGAAAAGTAATTTATTCAACATACGGAAAATAAACGCGCGCCACCTGTTGTCATAATTTAGTAACTTGCATTCTGCTTACTGCCTGTTGCTAACTGCCGTTGTTAATGACGCTTAGTGGCAAAACCGATTATGACTGGTTTCAGGAATAATGAACACACAAACATTGGATAGTCACCAAGCATGTTGAAACAATCATCAAGTATAACCGATAGAGAACAAGCATGTTGAAACTGTCATGAAGCATGTTAGAATAAACATCACGCATAATGTAAATATTCATCATGAATGATGTAATGTTGCAGCAATCATCAAGTATAAACGAATAGACAACAAGCATGCTGGAATTGTCATAAAGCAAATTAGAATAAGCATCAGTCATAATGTAAATATTCACCACGAATGATGTAATTTTTACCTAAATATCCTTCCATAGACGTGTGTTGTTACTAAAATAGACATAGAGATTTGAGCATTGGGAGTGACCTAATCATACTGTGCTTTGGCAGTATTACGGAATACCGTTAGTGCCATCGTGGTTACACATTAAAATCCAGAGGGCGAGAACGCGAGAACGCGATAGTACGATGGCGACAGTGTGACAATACGATGATGACAGGGTGACAATACGATGGCGACAATGCGATAGTACGATGGCGACAATGCGAGAACGCGATAATACGATGACGACAATCAGACAGTGCGATGACGACAGTGCGACAATACGATGGCGACAGTGAGATAGTACGATGGCGACAATGCTACAGTTCGATAGTGCGATAATACGATGACGACAGTGCGAAAATACGATGACGACAGTGCGACAATACGATGGCGATAGCCGACAGTGCGATAGTACGATGGTGCCAATGCGATAACGCGATAGTATGATGGCGGCAATTCGAAAATGCGATGGCGACAGTGCGACAATACGATGGCGACAATGCGATAGAACGATGGCGACATTGCGATGATACCACGGCGACAGTACGATATGACTATCGCATTGTCGCCCCCGTACTATCGCACTGCCGCCATTGTATTGTCGCACTGTCGCATTGTCGTCATCGTACTAGCGCGTTTTCGCAATCGTACGAACGCATTGTCGCCATCGTATTGTCGCACTGTCGTCATCGTACTTTCGCGTTCTCGCATTCCCGCCCTCTGGATTTTAATGAGTAACCACGGTGGCCCTAACGGTATTTTGTACAGTAAAGTGCGTAAAATTTGGTTTGGAATAACAATTTATATGCCGAAAGCAGATGTTGAAAACCCGACTTTGTTTTATAAGTAGTAGTCTAAATATACAATGAGTTTTCCGAGCATTAAATAAACATATTAAAATAAAATTCATGTTCGTATCCGTGAAGTTCTTGTTAATAGTAGAAGCAAAGAACACAATAAAACGCTGATTGGGCTTACTAATTTGAGGCAAGAAAAATCACATCGCGCTATTATATATACTTAGGGATTAAAAAATGTATGAATCCCTTTATGAATTCTCGTGGGTAACTATTGATTTATACTTTTTGTGTTAAAGTGTCTCAAGTCTTACGTGTTATCACACAAAGTTGATCAAATATGGCCTTATTTTGATAAGATTCTTAAGGTTTAGTTAGGTACAAATATCAGGCCCGTATCCAGGCACTGGGCCCAGGGGCCCGGGCCCCCCCAGCCGGCTGTCGAGTTATGACTTTTTAAATAATGGGCCTACTGCAAATTTTTTTCATATGAAAGGGCCCATAGTACACTTTCCCGCAAAACAAATGCGCAGATGTGTTTTATTGCCCCTGATACACAAGGGGATTAGCGCTAATTTACTCGCCAGTGGAGATAAGCCCATAGGCTATGTTTTCTTTATTACGTACCATGAGGATCTAAAGTCACGAATTCTTCCTTAGGAATATAGAAATCTTCCTAAGGAAGAATTAAATCTTATATAGTCTGTAACCTTCAAATTAAAAACCGTGAACGAATTAATGACGTTCGTTCATGAAAATCGCGCGATTGTTCAAGATATTATTGACCAACAAAACGGCAATTCATGTCTTGATATAGGATATTACCTCTATACCTTTCTAGTCATTTGATTGACTTCCGTTCACTGGGAAAAAAATAAGAGCAGGAAATGGTATTCTAACACAGTACCTCAATCCGGTTTAGTGTCATATTATCTGAGTCGTGGGCTATATATGTTTTCAAATATCTAGGATTGGATGTTTTATCATATTTTTTGGGTCAACGTTTACATTGTGCTACATCCTCGTGTCATAATATCAGATTACAGGAAGCACAGCAGAGGATATCCGTAGAACGACTGTTCATAATAGATGTACATGTAGCTGATGACGCACATCAAGCGCAGGATGGTAAACTAGGTGAATATTTTAATATTCATGTATAACAATTTATTCATACATACATTTTCCGCTGATGAAGTGCGGCGTAAACTGTATAGTAATTTTTTGATCACGAAGGATTCTGTGGGGTTTGTCAAGTTGTACAATTTATGTACAATTATAAACTGAACTCCGACATAAAATTCATAAAATTATATTTACTTATAGCTATTTTGTCGTAGTTATTTTTTAATATAATAAATTAAGCCTCGTTCTGGGAAATCTGGTCTTAATGCATTTGCGTGGAGTTTCGTCCCATATTAGCCTGTGCAGTTCGCATAAGCTCGTCAGGGTAGACAATTTCCGCTCTTTTGGTATTGTTTGTTTAAAAGAAGCCTCTTCTTAGCAAAAATCAAGTTAATGCGAACAGTGTTGTCCCTGATTAGCATGTGCGGACTGCACGGCTAATTTGGGACGTTACTTTGCGCACTTGCATAAATATTCAAACAAAACATAAGCCTCAGTATATGCAGGATCTTTGTGCATTATGATATAACTTGTTACGACTAAACACCTTTCTACCGTCCCGGTTATTTCGCTGACAGGACCGGGGGGTTTGATTTCAAAGAAAAAATACTAGTTGGGTATATGTCAGTTACTGACATATAACCATAATAGTATTTTCTCGTTGAAATCAAACCTCCTCTAAAGTCATACTTTAAGTTACATTTCTGTGCAAACTGTGTTGTAGATGATAAACATTTTATTATTTATTTACTTTGAAACTTTAGAGGAGGTTTGATTTCAAAGAAAAAATACTACTTGGGTATTTTTACTGACATATAACCATAATAGTATTTTATCTTTGAAATCAAACCTCCTCTAGAGTCATTCTTTATGTCACATATATAAATAAAGGTTTTTGATTTTCAAAGGTTGCTTTTCCTTCTTCACCAAACATCATACATTTCTGAAATCTTTAGACTTCAGAAAGATGTTGATTTACTTGTAATATACCATAACTTTATATCACAAAATAAGGTTTTTATACGCATTAAAATTCACCTTGAACAGTGCCAAATAAAAAAAATATAAGGGAGGGGAAACCCCTCCCGCACCATCCCAATTTTGGCCCCACCCCCCAGTTAAAAAATCCTGGATACGGGCCTGAATATGCTATGAAGGCTAACTTGACAACGACAGGTGACATGCTGGATTGCTAAATCAACATTTAAATCGGGGTTTTACCGATACCAGAAACTATGAATGATTTAAAAGGCCAATCTCAATGGGATGAGCTAGTTAGAGTTGGCTATTGGGTTTTGTGAAGCGTAAAGTGACAAAGAGTATACTAGTATTGCGGATTTTTTAAAATTGTTGCATATATTCGGTTACTGTTTTCACAAACTCGGTTTCAACAAAACGTTAACGAAAGGTGCATCGGCGTGCTCTGTAAGTACAATTTGTCATTATACTAAAAATATTAATTCATTTAGAAAAAAATGTACGTTTAATTAACTGTATTATTCTCGCTACGAAAACATTCAGTTTCCAAAACTACGAAATATTTATACATGCTTGTCATTCCGGTCGGGAATTCTTATAGACTAATTGTTATGTTACGGCTAGTATGATACGATACTTTCGATGCGGTTGTTAAGTTCGAGACTCGAATCTTATATGAAAACGATATAACGATATATGCCTTTAAAACGTTAAAGGCATACACACAAGTCCAATACAAATCAACTATATTAAGTCATTTAAATATGATACACATTATACTGTGTTCAATACTGCTTAATTGTTTTTTTACAGATCGACATGATGTCTTGGATTCGAATTCCTCACGTACCACTCGCTATACTACTGGTAACAGTGTACCAAAAAGGCGATTGCATCTTAGATGGCACAATAGTCAGCGATGCAAGAGAGATCGAGAATGGTGATAACACTTCCGCGCCACTTTGCAAGTTCAGTGCATGGGAAAGAAGCAAGAGTTATTTTGACGTGCAGTTTCACGAATCAGATCCAGTATTCGTGAAATTCAACCTAACGATAAGAGAGAAATCAGTCGTGGAATTGAGTCACACCGACGACGTGATATTGCCGCATAACTGGGTCTGGACATACTCAACCGATAAATCGAATTATCCATATCTAAGCTGGTACATAGACTATGGTGTCGTTTCATTCTCCCTGCTTGATGCACGAACACTCGAACTCGACTATTTGGCTCTAGATGTGATACCGGTTAACCGAACGGAAAACTGTCGATTAATCATTGGAGACAACGCATCCATGATTAATGTAGCAAAGGCCTTATTTGAGATTGTTGTTACAAATAATCCCGAGCATCCATATCGAAAACATTTCTTCTGCTATCTGACAAAACTTCCAAAAGTTGACAATTTTGCAGGACTATACTTTAATTTTCCAACTAATGTATTTCAATACTCGTGTTGCATTTTTGATTACTCCTACACCGAGGGAAAGTATTCAGATCCGGAATGTAATCAAAAACAGCAGAAATGGACTCTATGTACAACAGGGCCATATTTTGCCGGAATAATTTTACTAGCGTTTTGTCCTATATTCGTCTTTCAATTCTTAACTACAGTAGGCAAACACGAAATATGTCAGCCATATGACTTCAATTGTCTCATCGATACTCCTTTAACGTTATGTCAAGATATACAAGAAGAGGACATGTGGATATTTCTAGACGGGAGACCTCCTCTCAGATTATTCGATCTGCCTTCAAGGCTGCTATCGGACTTGAAAGAAAATCGCCCGTTAACATATTCAAGGCTGAGCCGACTGTTGTGTGTTCTTATTGCTCCCGTGTTGCTATTTGTAAGGGTGCTTCTGTTCAAAGACGGCATTGGTTCAAAGAACACAGTAACAGTGGACGATCTGGTTGCAAAAGGTACCCCATTAGGATTCCTGACTATTCTTGCGAAATATGAACACGCACGGCAAACATTTGTTCCAATTCTAGGAGGGCCTTGGGTAGTTTTGGGGTTATTCTATATTCTTGGTATTATTATCATCGTTGCGCCAAACAGTTTTAAGCAAATCATTGAAAACGGAACGCCGACAAAGAGAACTTGGTCGCCATTATTTTTTGGAGTTGACGAGGTGTTGCGCATGGCTATGCTTGAACCGGAAACAGCACCCGGATACAGTAGGGCTTCCGAGTTTTGTCGAGGGAGCTTTCTTATGCTTTTCAATGGTTTATTTTGGAAAAGAGTCTGCTATGTAAACAAAAAGCGGTTTCTACGGTTAATAGTCCGTTACAAAATTGCGTTTATTTTACTCGTTATACCAGTGACCGTCCTTAGTTTCCTTGAGTTCGCTACTTGCCTTATCTACAACGCCGTACCATTCTTTAGCGGTGGCGTTATTTTAATGAAGGGTTATATCGTTTCCATATTAGATCAGATAAATTATCATTTTGGTTCAATAGTGTTTTCTTGCAAATTTTCTGTCGTGTTTATTATTTGTACGTGTTCCATACTATTCTGTCTGTTTTTGTATATTTTGTGTTTGATCTTCCTGGAAAGTTTCATATTCATATCGCAGATAACAATAATGTGCTTTGTAGCAGTTGTAGTGTTCCCTTCTTCTAGTTTTGGATATTTATTTTTTGTTGTAGCTATTTTGTACTATGTAACTCGCCTCATTCGATCATTCGGGAATGTGTACTTGGAATTGCTTTCAATCGCCGTTGAACAGTCTGTGGTTTCCGAATCCCATATTAAGTCTTCTGCGTATGAAAATACATCACAGAAGGTTCCATACGATGACACAGTGTGTGGCAACGACGTGCAAAACACTTCAGGAACACCTCCAGGCACAACAATCCATCGCACACGCCAAAGAAAGAACCTGCGCGGAATACCAAGGAGTCTGTTTGAATATTTGATTAACAAACACCGACCTTTATACTTACATGTGCTCAAATTACTATTAAGCATTACCCTAATTATAGCATTATGGGTTGTTACTCTGTACATACTTGACAAGTTCAACGTATCGTCTCCCTCGGAGAGGTCTGACGTCATGCACGTTGTCTTCGTGGTGATAGTCGGTGCGTTGCCAAGGGTGTTGGAAGTCGTTTTTATCGACGAAAGTGACGTTATTAAAAGACAAGTAGAAGAAACAAAGATTGCAAAGTCGATTGAACGTTATTGGAATTGTCAGACAGTACAACTTGAAAATTGCGCATGAAGTGTTTGAAAGGTGATAAAAGCGGTTTAATTGACGTGTGATAGGTGAAGGTTAATGATATCACATGGCGTGTAAATGCTTACTAGATATAACTCGTAAATTAGCTTATGTACAACTGATTTAACCACAGTGCAGCAAGCTGCAAAAATGCATTTAGTCACGCTTTGATTTTGTCATATTTTTTAACAATAATTGAGGAATTCGAATAAATATGTGGAATATTTTTTAATGAATGCAACATTTTGCCGCCCAAACATGTATTTTTATACTTGTTTTAATAACAGTTATTTTCTGTGATGGCAAAGTGTAAAATGACGTAATGACGTATACAAATCAAAATCATATATATATATATATATATACACATATGTGTGTGTGTGTGTACATTATAAAAATAACGTCATATTAGTCTCAACGACAAAATGTCGTAATGTAATTAATAAAAACACCAAAGGATTTTATCAAGTATTAATGTTTGATATTGTGTGATGTTGTTTTCGAGGATTCTTCAAGGAAGCAGTATTTTTCAAAATTCACAATTATTGTAATATAGCAAGCAAATGAACAACGTGTTTTGTACAATTGAAAGTATGCTTGTCCATAATACATTCACACAAAACCTTACTTGCAAACATTTTACACCATATGATAACACGTATTGTTTTCTTACAACAAATAATGTCATGCGTTAAAATGCAGTCATTTTAACTAGTCGATAACGCGCGTGCTATGGTCACATAACTGTTGCACATAATTGTATTCCTTACATTGTGTTTGTGTATGCGGATTAATCAAATAAAACTTAGGCAACATCGTTTTCTTGTCATTCAACAAACACATGTATCAGACCATGCGTCAAATGTCGTGTGCTCCTGTCAATGTAGTAGATAAGATCGCATTTCAGCATACTGTAGTGTAATATTAAGTTCATATAACTGATAAAGCATCGAAGCAATAGCATACAAGCTTATTATATGACGTCCTATTCATGAAAGAAGCTTTCCAGACATTGCATGATACATAAACTCAAATTGACAGTTTTCGAAATCATGCAACATTTATTTGTAAACATGAAAACTATTCCAGCCACACTGGACCCACTTCTGTTGTTTTTAATACAACTCAAAAAGACAATACGGATTAAAAACTTACTTATTGCCACTAGGGAATGCATTTGTTATGTGTAAATCCCCCATCATTTGAAATTAGTTTTGCTTTTTGTGCCACCTGTCGCTTGAAAATGTTCAAAGTTTTTATTTATGTACATATGCTCAAATATTGGGGAAACACTCTTTTCCATGTTCCTGATTCCATTGGCTGTTTCGATAGGCTGTTTCGGCTATGGAAAATAGTTGTATGGCCATAGACGAGAAAGACCGGTTATGGAAGAGAAAGACCGGTTATAGAACATTTAGTTTTAGAAAGACGTCGGAGGACTAAAAGATAAAAAGTAACATAAATTCCATTCTTAAATACGAATGAAATTATATGTACTGGTACTAGTCTTATATCTGCAATGGTCAAATATGGATGTGTATGGTGTACTACACGTATGGTTTATAAGTTTAATGTACATCGATAATAAATATATAATCAGGCAACTTGATAGTGCGCGTGCATGTGATGAGCGCTACTGCAAGTCGACTATGGCCACAGTAAATAACTATTAAAATGACAACATTGCTCATTTCTTCAAGTCGACTATGGTCACAGTGAATGACACTAAAACTGAAACAATTTTTCGTTACTGCAAGTCAAATATAGCTACAGTAAATGAAACTTAAAATGTCACCACTGTTCATTAATGAAAGTCGACTATGACCACAGCAAATGACTCTTAAAATGACACAATTGTTCATTACTGCAGTTCGACTATGGCCACAGTTAATGACTCTTAAAATAACACCATCGTTCATTACTAAAAGTCGACTATGGCCACAGTAAATGACTCTTAAAATGTCACCACTGTTCATTACTGCAGCTCGACTATGGCCAAAGTAAATGACTCTTAAAATAACACCATCGTTCATTACTAAAAGTCGACTATGGCCACAGTAAATGACTCTTAAAATGTCACCACTGTTCATTACTGCAAGTAGACTATGGCCACAGTAAATGGCTCTTAAAATGTCACCACTGTTCATTTCTGCAAGTCGACTATGGCCACAGAAAATGACTCTTAAAATGACACCATCGTTCATTACTGCTAATCGACTATGGCCACAGTAAATGCCTTTTAAAATGACACCATCGTTCATTACTAAAAGTCGACTATGGCCACAGTAAATGACTCTTAAAATGACACCATCGTTCATAACTGAAAGTCGACTATGGCCACAGTAAATTACTCTTAAAATTACACCATCGTTCATTACTGCAATTCGACTATGGCCACAGTTAATGACTCTTAAAATGACACCACCGTTCATAACTGGAAGTCGACTATGGCCACAGTAAATGACTCTTAAAATGTCACCACTGTTCATTACTTCAATTCGACTATGGCCACAGTAAATGACTCTTAAAATAACACCATCGTTCATTACTAAAAGTCGACTATGGCCACAGTAAATGACTCAAAAAGACACCATTTTTCAGTACTGCAAGTCGACTATGGCCACAGTAAATGACTCTTTAAATGACACCTACGTCCAATACTACAAGTCGACTATGGCCACAGTAAATGAATCTTACAATTACACCATTGTTCATTACTGTAAGTTGACTATGGCCACAGTAAATGACTCTTAAAATGTCACCACTGTTCATTACTGCAAGTCGACAATGGCCACAGTAAATGATTCTTAAAATGACACCATCGTTCATTACTGCTAGTCAACTATGGCCGCAGTAAAAGACTCTTAAAATGACACCATCGTTCATTACTAAAAGTCGACTATGGCCACAGTAAATGACTCTTAAAATGACACCATCGTTCATTACTGCAATTCGACTATGGCCACAGTAAATGACTCTTAAAATAACACCATCGTTCATTACTTAAAGTCGACTATGGCCACAGTAAATGACTCTTAAAATGACACCATCGTACATTACTGCAAGTCGACTATGGCCACAGTAAATGACTCTTAAAATGACACCATCGTTCATTACTGCAAGTCGACTATGGCAGCAGTAAAACCATCGTTCATTACTGAAAGTCGACTATGGCCACAGTAAATGACTCTTAAAAGCGCACCACTGTTCATTACTGCAAGTCGACTATGGCCACAGTAAATGACTCTAAAAACGACACCATCGTACATTACTGCAAGTCGACTATGGCCACAGTAAATGACCCTTAAAATGTCACCATTGTTCATTACTGCAAGTCGACTATGGCCACAGTAAATGATTCTTAAAATGACACCATCGTTCATTACTGCTAGTCGACTATGGCCACAGTAAATGACTCTTAAAATGTCACCACTGTTCATTACTGCAGTTCGACTATGGCCACAGTTAATGACTCTTAAAATAACACCATCGTTCATTACTAAAAGTCGACTATGGCCACAGTAAATGACTCTTAAAATGTCACCACTGTTCATTACTGCAGCTCGACTATGGCCACAGTAAATGACTCTTAAAATAACACCATCGTTCATTACTAAAAGTCGACTATGGCCACAGTAAATGACTCTTAAAATGTCACCACTGTTCATTACTGCAAGTAGACTATGGCCACAGTAAATGGCTCTTAAAATGTCACCACTGTTCATTTCTGCAAGTCGACTATGGCCACAAAAAATGACTCTTAAAATGACACCATCGTTCATTACTGCTAATCGACTATGGCCACAGTAAATGCCTTTTAAAATGACACCATCGTTCATTACTAAAAGTCGACTATGGCCACAGTAAATGACTCCTAAAATGACACCATCGTTCATAACTGAAAGTCGACTATGGCCACAGTAAATTACTCTTAAAATTACACCATCGTTCATTACTGCAATTCGACTATGGCCACAGTTAATGACTCTTAAAATGACACCACCGTTCATAACTGGAAGTCGACTATGGCCACAGTAAATAACTCTTAAAATGTCACCACTGTTCATTACTTCAATTCGACTATGGCCACAGTAAATGACTCTTAAAATAACACCATCGTTCATTACTAAAAGTCGACTATGGCCACAGTAAATGACTCAAAAAGACACCATTTTTCAGTACTGCAAGTCGACTATGGCCACAGTAAATGACTCTTTAAATGACACCTACGTCCAATACTACAAGTCGACTATGGCCACAGTAAATGAATCTTAAAATTACACCATTGTTCATTACTGTAAGTTGACTATGGCCACAGTAAATGACTCTTAAAATGTCACCACTGTTCATTACTGCAAGTCGACTATGGCCACAGTAAATGATTCTTAAAATGACACCATCGTTCATAACTGCTAGTCGACTATGGCCACAGTAAAAGACTCTTAAAATGACACCATCGTTCATTACTAAAAGTCGACTATGGCCACAGTAAATGACTCTTAAAATAACACCATCGTTCATTACTGCAATTCGACTATGGCCACAGTAAATGACTCTTAAAATGATACCATTGTACATTACTGCAAGTCGACTATGGCCACTGTAAATGACTCTTAAAATGACCCATTGTACATTACTGCAAGTCGACTATGGCCACAGTAAATGACTCTTAAAATGTCACCACTGTTCATTACTGCAAGTCGACTATGGCCACAGTAAATGATTCTTAAAATGACACCATCGTTCATTACTACTAGTCAACTATGGCCTTAGTAAAAGACTCTTAAAATGACACCATCGTTCATTACTAAAAGTCGACTATGGCCACAGTAAATGACTCTTAAAATGACACCATCGTACATTACTGCAAGTCGACTATGGCCACAGTAAATGACTCTTAAAATGACACCATCGTTCATTACTGCAAGTCGACTATGGCCACAGTAAAACCATCGTTCATTACTGAAAGTCGACTATGGCCACAGTAAATGACTCTTAAAAGGGCACCACTGTTCATTACAGCAAGTCAACTATGGCCACAGTAAATGACTCTAAAAACGACACCATCGTACATTACTGCAAGTCGACTATGGCCACAGTAAATGACTCTTAAAATTTCACCACTGTTCATTACTGCAAGTCGACTATGGCCACAGTAAATGATTCTTAAAATGACACCATCGTTCATTACTGCTAGTCGACTATGGCCACAGTTAATGACTCTTAAAATGACACCACCGTTCATTACTGGAAGTCGACAATGGCCACAGTAAATGACTCTTTAAATGTCACCACTGTTCATTACTGCAGTTCGACTATGGCCACAGTTAATGACTCTTAAACTGACACCATCGTTCATTACTGCAAGTCGACTATGGCCACAGTAAAACCATCGTTCATTACTGAAAGTCGACTATGGCCACAGTAAATGACTCTTAAAGTGAGCAATGGTTTCATAGGATTTCTACATGTTCTAGTGGTTACAATATTGTAAAAGAAAGTCATATATATTTTACTCTTCATTGGATCACATAAGTTCATAGGAATTTGGTCGAAGTTCTATCGCCATTTCATTCCGATCTTTTTTATATATATTTCAGTGACATTTTGTGCTTGCTTAACCATTGCAAATTTATTACAAACGTAGTCGCGGCACCAAAAAGTTCCTTCGGATATGGATTTTGCGTTTTCGCGTTAGAGGTATTAATTCATACATTACTCTCCGTTGCATGCCTATTGATTATCATATTCAAATATTAATGCACAATTTCATTAACGTATTGTCATACTCTTGAAACAGTGTACATTCTATAATCATTTGGTTCTTTTTTATCAGTTTTTTCCTCATGTAATTCAGGCACTGACTGTCGTGGAGAAAAACATCCAAGATACCTTTTCAGAAAACGGGTAAGTTGTAATTGTCATAAATAAGGTAGCTTTTCTGCAATTAAATTCAATGCACTGATACACTAAGCTTATTCAAAATGTGCGTTAATGCTTACAAAAACTGACTTTAACAGCAGAAATGCTTTGTAAACGGCGTAGTATTCGAACTCGGTCTTGCCACCGAAACCTATGTGTGACGGTGTTGTGGAATTGGTCTTTATGCGTCTGTTACTTGCCCAAAGTCAAGAGCTACTTCGAATTCTATGAGCTCCGAACGAAATAGATAAACTCTATATGAGAAATTCGTAAAGACCAAAGTATCGCAATGATCCGGTTGCATTACGAACAGGCACTTAGTACAGTACAATGCCTAGCAATGGCAACTGTATATTGCATAAGCGCTTGGCATTCAAAATACCAATTATTTTGAAAGCTATCTGTGTTCCCTTATTCATATAACCACTTTATATTTAGGATAAGAGCCGAAATATTTTGAATCAATCAACGATTAAAGTCGAGGTTCGATTGTAAAGAAAAAATATGTGTTATTCGCTTATTCACAATTTCTCCTGACAAACGGTACCATACACAATGTAAAACTTTCCCTTTCTTTGATTTCATACAAATTTCACAAAACATGGGAAATTGATTGCTTACTTAAACTGTCAATAATGACGACATTTACAGGAACCACCCTTTGGTAAAGCTCGTAGCTAACGAAAAGCTGAAATCAGCTTTCAAGAAGAACAAAAGGTATTTCGTATTATATTTTTTTATTGAGTATTGATTTTTTTCATGAACTATTCCAGTCAGCCATAACATAATCATTGGGCCATTTACAATGGATTTAGAAAGTGAAAAATAAACATAATCTTGCATATGACCGATTTTGTAAAGGTTAAAAATTAGTATGTGGAAAGATATACATCTAAGGTCGTGCTCGATCGAGACTGCCATCAACATTTGTTAAAAACTAAACTTAAACTTATAAAAATTAAAACCAATACCATTTCTATATTAAATTACAGACTAGTTTCATCGTATACAGAATCCGTCCTCGTCAAGGAAGCGTGTTCAGTGATCATGCACGAGGTATAGAGTATGGTCTTTGATTATTTTTTGTAACAAGTATTATCTTACAATAATATATACGTTTTCAAAACATGATTTTATTTATAAGAGTGCGTAACATTTTGTTCATTTTGTGCACAACCACATTTTATTCACGAAAGTATAAACTTGCGCTGTGTTTGTGTAAATTTAATTCGTTAAATGTAAATATTTTAAATGTTAATGGGAAGAACAAAGTCTTAAAAAGTACAATATCTCCATATAACATGCCTGTTAGACTGTCAATAGACATAGAATCCCGTTTTAATTTTACGCTGTTTTTAAAGGCGAGTCCGAACAATATAAATAGTAAAGGCAAAAATTTAAAGTTATATAATTAATTGAAAAAAGTATATCGGTTTCGAATGTCATACAAAAATTATTTTCTTCTTTGGTGTCAAAGTAAACTACATATTCGTAAAGAAAATATTTCACAGTACATGTATGTAAAATTTGTTAAATATTCTCATAATCGTTTGTTTCAAATCATAAAACTGCAGGCGACTGGATGTAGTTATAAAGAGGCCACAGAGGCTCTGCAACGAACGGTGGCCAAAAGTATTTTCACAGCATAAAGCCTGGCAACAACTCACCGTATGTATTGTCCATATCATTAATACTACAATGATCAGTTTTGTAAAAACATATAGCAGTCATATTAGGTTTTTCTTTTCGTATAAATGTCATAGAAATTTCATTCGGATTTACGTTTTACAAAATGGTTAAAAGAGATATCTGTAACGTGTTTTAGCATAACCAAGCCATTAATACAATTACTAGTCACAGGCAATTTATGATTAGTAAAAGTTTATCGTATCATCGAAATAAAACAATTACTTATAAGTGTCTTCGTAGCCTTTGACACTTTAAAAGTTTGACTTGTTATGTAACTTGATGTGTTTTTAGTTAATGCAGGCTCGAGCATAAAAGAATATTGGTCAAGCGCCCTAGCGGATAGACGTAAGTAAAACACGGAACATAAATTTTACAGATGAAATTGTAGGTGCTCATGAAATTTCATTTAAGAAATTTTTCTGGATAGTAGATGTATATTCATGTTAAAAAGCATGTTTTCTTGTAGCTTATGTCACAACTTTCATGGTACTCAAAAACTGTGTGAGAATCCTAGTCAATATGTCGTACCAGATTGGATTTTGTTGCAATCTATTTCAAAGGTAAAGCCTGGTGAACACAAAGACGCTAACATCCTGCAGAAAAGTTCAACATGGCTGACAACACCGTACGGTCGGAAGATGTGTAAGGACAAAAGTGGGATCGTTGCATTACAGACACCGGTTTACTGTTAACTGTTGAGTTATCGATCCGGACAGAACTTAAGTGTGCACCACTGCAGTATGATGACATTTAAGTTTTATAGACTTTCATGCAATAGTTACTGTCACACAGCTCCGGACATTGAAAGTGGAAGGACGGAGAACCACACAGAAACAATATCGGCGAATGATGATGTATATTTGTTTTAAGTTTCGTGAAATAGGTACTGTGAAACAGCTCCGGACGTACAACCTTCCTGAATTTCAATCTATTAAGGGGCAATAAATTAATTACGCGTGCACCGCTGTATGATTGAACACATTCATATTAAGTTTAATGAAATGTAATAAATAATTATTGATAAACACCTCCGGACATCGCCAAAATAATATTCCTTCACTGTCTTAGAGGGGTAAAAAGCCATCATAAGGGAGGTGTAATTTTGTCTACTTACAAGAGTTGGTGCATTCGGATTAAATGCGTATTCTACATGCAATAATAAATGCATGCAACAATAAATATCTTTCTTGCAACAAGCGTAAATCTACTGCAAATCTTAGCAAAACATTTGCAAACGTATGTGCGTGTGTATAGTGACGCAATCATAGGTTTTTCCATAGATAATTTGTTTCTTAATGACAATATGTTTGTATTTGATTAATAAAATACCTGGATATTATATGAATATGTCAGTTTCTGTTCCGAATCGCCACCCTGCTTCTTTCTAGCAGCACCATGTACCTTTTGGGATCCAAGATCTTACCCTGTATTATACATACGTACGTGGTCCTTTATTCATGGCAGGTGATGAATTGCCAAAACAGAACGGCACAAAACGAAACAAAATACAAAAAGAGTACAATAAAGCCGGTGTCACCGCTTTGGAACGGTCAATGTTAACTACTGGGCAGGTTAAACAGGTTAATGAGCGCTCAAACTCATACGTGAATCAGGAATATTCATTATACATACAAGTGTAAAATATAGTACTCTTACATTGTATTATATTTATGGCTATATGGTTGATAAGAGCGCCTATGTCTTTTGACTAAATCTCGTTCATATTTCAGTATTTATGGCTATATGGCGAATAAGAGCGACTATGTCTTTTGAATAAATGCCTATAATGGGATAAGAGCGCCTTTGTCTTTTCATTAAATCTCGTTCTAATTTCCGTATTTATTGCCTATATGGATGATAAAAGAGACTATTTGTTTTAACAAAATGTCGTTCATATTTCCGTATTAATGCTTATCAAGGGAAAAGAGCGCCTATGTATATTGACTAAATCTCGTTCATATTTCCGTATTAATGGCTATATGGCGGATAAGAGCGCCTATGTGGTTTGCCTAAAACTCGTTCACAATTTTGTATCAATGCTTATAATGGCATAAGAGCGCCTTTGTCTTTATACAAAATCTCATTCACATTTTCGTATTAATGCTTAAACATAGATAATTGGGGTTATTTACTGTGGCCATAGTCGACTTTCAGTAATGAACGATGGTGTCATTTTAAGAGTCATTTTCTGTGGCCATAGTCGACTTGCAGTAATGAACGATGGTGTAATTTTAAGATTCATTTACTGTGGCCATAGTCGACTTCCAGTAATGAACGATGGTGTCATTTTAATGTCATTTACTGTGGCCATAGTCGACTTTTAGTAATGAACGATGGTGTTATTTTGAGAGTCATTTACTGTGGCCATAGTCGAATAGCAGTAATGAACGATGGTGTCATTTCAAGAGTCATTTACTGTGGCCATAGTCGACTTGCAGTAATGAACGATGGTGTCATTTTAATAGTCATTTACTGTGGCCATAGTCGACTTGCAGTAATGAACGATGGTCTTATTTTAAGAGTCATATACTGTGGCCATAGTCGACTTTTAGTATTGAACGATGGTGTCATTTGAAGAGTCATTTACTGTGGCCATAGTCGACCTTTAGTAATGAACGATGGTGTTATTTTAAGAGTCATTTACTGTGGCCATAGTCGACTTTCAGTAATGAACGATGGTGTTATTTTAAGAGTCATTTACTGTGGCCATAGTCGACATTTAGTATTGAACGATGGTGTCATTTTAAGAGTCATTTACTGTGGCCATAGTCGACATTTAGTAATGAAGGATGGTGTCATTTCAAGAGTCATTTACTGTGGCCATAGTCGACTTTCAGTAATGAACGATGGTGTTATTATAAGAGTCATTTACCGTGGCCATAGTCGACTTTTAGTATTGAACGATGGTGTTATTTTAAGAGTCATTTACTGTGGCCATAGTCGACTGCCGGTAATGAACGGTGGTGTCATTTTAAGAGTCATTTACTGTGGCCATAGTCGAATTGAATTAATAACGATGGTGTCATTTTAAGAGTCATTTACTGTGGCCATAGTCGATTTGCAGTAATGAACGATGGTCTTATTTTAAGAGTCATTTACTGTGGCCATAGTCGACTTTCAGTAATGAACGATGGTGTCATTTTAAGAGTCATTTACTGTGGCCATAGTCGACATTTAGTAATGAAGGATGGTGTCATTTTAAGAGTCATTTACTGTGGCCATAGTCGACTTTCAGTAATGAACGATGGTGTCATTTTAAGAGTCATTTACTGTGGCCATAGTCGTCTTGCAGTAATGAGCAGTGGTGACATTTTAAAAGTCATTTACTGTGGCCATAGTCGACTGCCAGTAATGAACGGTGGTGTCATTTTAAGAGTCATTTACTGTGGCCATAGTCGAATTGAAGTAATGAACGATGGTGTCATTTTAAGAGTCATTTACTGTGGCCATAGTCGACTTGCAGTAATGAACGATGGTCTTATTTTAAGAGTCATTTACTGTGGCCATAGTCGACTTTCAGTAATGAACGATGGTGTTATTATAAGAGTCATTTACCGTGGCCATAGTCGGCTTTTAGTATTGAACGATGGTGTCATTTTAAGAGTCATTTACTGTGGCCATAGTCAACCTTTAGTAATAAACGATGGTGTTATTTTAAGAGTCATTTACTGTGGCCAGAGTCGACTTTGCAGTAATGAACGATGGTGTCATTTTAAGAGTCATTTACTGTGGCCATAGTCGACTTGCAGTAATGAACGATGGTGTCATTTGAAGAGTCATTTGCTGTGGCCATAGTCGACTTGCAGTAATGAACGATGGTCTTATTTTAAGAGTCATATACTGTGGCCATAGTCGACTTCCAGTTATAATCGATGGTGTCATTTTAAGTGTCATTTACTGTGGCCATAGTCGACTTTCAGTAATGAACGATCGTGTCATTTTAAGAGTCGTTTGCTGTGGCCATAGTCGACATTCATTAATGAACGATGGTGTCATTTTAAAAGTCATTTACTGTGGCCATAGTCGACTTTAAGTAATGAACGATGGTGTCATTTTAAGAGTCATTTAATGTGGCCATAGTCGACTTGCAGTAATGAACGATGGTGTTATTTTAAGAGTCATTTACTGTGGCCATAGTCGACTTTTAGTATTAAACGATGGTGTCATTTTAAGAGTCATTTACTGTGGCCATAGTCGACCTTAAGTAATGAACGGTGGTTTCATTTTAAGAGTCATTTACTGTGGCCATAGTCGACTTGCAGTAATGAACGATGGTCTTATTTTAAGAGTCATATACTGTGGCCATAGTCGACTTGCAGTAATGAACGATGGTGTCATTTTAAGTGTAATTTACTGTGGCCATAGTCGACTTTCAGTTATGAACGATGGTGTCATTTTAAGAGTCATTTACTGTGGCCATAGTCGACTTGCAGTAATGAGCAGTGGTGACATTTCAATAATCATTTACTGTGGCCATAGTCGACTGCCAGTAATGAACGGTGGTGTCATTTTAAGAGTCATTTACTGTGGCCATAGTCGACTTGTAGTAATGAACGATGGGTGTCTTTTTAAGAGTCATTTACTGTGGCCATAGTCGATTTGTAGTAATAAACGATGGGTGTCATTTTAAGAGTCATTTACTGCGGCCATAGTCGACTTTTAGTAATGAACGATGGTGTCATTTTAAGAGTCATTTACTGTGGCCATAGTAGACTTTGAGTAATGAACGATGGTGTTATTTTAAGAGTCATATACTGTTGCCATAGATGACTTGCAGTAATGAACTTAGGTGTCATTTTAAGAGTCATTTACTGTGGCCATATTCGACTTGCAGTAATGAACGATGGTCTCATTTTAAGAGCCATTTACTGTGGCCATAGTCGACTTTCAGAAATGAACGATGGTGCGATTTTCAGTGTTATTTACTGTGGCCATATTCGACTTTTAGTAAAGACTATAGACATTTTATAGTCAAGAACAATAATTCGATTTTGAAATAATCTTTAGTGGTAAAGGATGAGGTGTGCTAACGAATGCAATTTGAAATATTATTTTCTCACGCCGTGGCTAGACTTCTAGAAGGAAAGAACTGAAAAAATAGACTTTTTGTTTTAAATGTATTAGTCCGTCGGTACCGTACATATTACGAACAAACGTATTCGCTTTTAAATGTAACTTAAATCTTTTGAACATCATGCACAAACTATTTAGCGTTGAACTGTTTTGCTGAATAAAAATGTTGCGTAATTTGGTGTTTCACTGCCTTTTTGCAGACAATGGAAAAGAGACATTTCAGACAATGGAAAAAAGACGTTCCCCAAATATTGTGCCTTACTGTTGTGGCTACACTCCACTTTTTGTTATTGTCGAAAAAGGCAGCCGAACAGATTATGGCCTGCGTGTATTAAGTACTTTCAGAATATCCGCAACGGGTTTATTTCTTTCGGGCTGATGGAGTCTTTTTGGAATTTTCCGAAACGTAGAGGTTCGTCATTGTAAGGAAGTGTTTTGATTGGCTGCGAGCATGCCGCAAGATCCGCAAGTATCGGAGCGCAGGATAGTATAAAAATGATGACAAAACGGGAACGCAAGCTTTTAACGTTGGAACTTTCGGTCAACAACTTCTAAATTTATTGACGAAAAAATATAACTTACTATCATTTGGAAACTTAAAACACTAACATTTTAACAACAAAAAGATGGAGGATAGAGGAATCAAGGATGGAAGCGTAAATAATAGATGCTGAATCTTAATAATTGAGAAGATTAGATCGACGACTGCGTCTTACATTTAAACATTAACATTACTTTAAACATACGACTATGCGTTGATAGTTATTAATTAATTTATTTATTCATTTATTTCTCAAACAATTATTAATAAGATAATTGGACCGACACCAAACTTGACGTACGAACTGTAATAAAATACAGTTGCTAATCAAATTCATTTATTACCTAATGCCTTATATAAATGATAATTAATTATGTTTTGCTATTTCCTCGTCGTAAAAGTAATGTTGCAATGTTTTAAACTATTACCGGTGAATATTTCGAACTGTTGACCGGTCAATAGTTTGAACTGTTGCCCGCTCGTGTATACTTTGAAATTTGATTATGTAATAAAACAGTTATTTCATGGATGCTTGGTGAAAAGTCAAAACTGTTGTCCCAAGGTAACAGGCATGACTTTGGAACTGTTGCCCGAGGCCGATTGACTGTTCACCGCGCATCCATGAAATAACTGTATACTATTTCGTCTGTTATTTGTACACCGAGAAAGTTTGTCCCTCTTCTAAGATGTAACATGCCAAAGATATATTTTTATCGGAACGCCAAGGTACGGATTCGCGTTACAATATTTATAGTTTTACTCTACTAACAGTTAAAGGCCTTCTTTAGAAAATTAAGCGAGTAACTATCTACTGCCAAAAGACAGTTTAAAAAGAAACAATTAGTCGTTCAGTTTCAAAACGTTATCAAGCCGGAAAATTAGTAAAAGTAGGTTTATGAGTTATATTTTTTCCTGTCAAGATTATTAACCTGATATACAGTTTTAACAGTTACATGGAAATTCTTCATATTTTTAGAAATTGCATACCCGTGTATTGCATTTGTATCTTTGATATCAACGGTTTAGATTCGACAATCCCCCAGAAATGCAATCCAACGGAGTATCACCTCGATGGTTTTACTCATTGTCTGCTCAAGAAGTGTCCAATCGCGAGCAGGTGACAATGTTCATCGAGCGGCAGATGTACCTAATACGACCGAATGGCAATCGGCACCAATGTCTCTGTGCAATTGTGCTGCATCGGAAAACATCAAGCGCAATCTGGTCTCAAGTAACATGAGCACAATCCACTGTTAGTATACAAAAAGCCGGAATGCAATGTAAAGCAGCCGAAATAGAACTTATCCACCACGGGCCCTTACATAGTCGGAATTATTATATTGGCATATTGCCCAATATTCAATTTTAAATTGTTCAGTGTACCAAAAGACAAAATATTCAGTCTTATGACCAAGAGGGTCTCGTTGATGTCACAGCACCCTTTCTCTAGATAGAAAATAGGGTCATAGCTGAATACTTCTTAACGGTAAACCTCCGCTTCCAATGTGGATGTGCCTTCGAGACTGGTTTTTAGCTTTGAGCAAAATGCCCCAGTTGTATAATCACGAATGATTCGTTTGATTTATTAAAAAAATATTGCCAGTACTTTTTTATAAGAGTGTCGATGTACACTGAATGGTATCGGTACAATTAACAAAATCACGGTAGGGGTTTCGAATGTTCTTACAATGTTCAGAAATATCCGTATAAATTGCATCGTCATCTACGTTCCTCGTTATACTTTGGAAGGAATGATTGCAACGCACAAGGCTTGAAAAGTACGCAAATGGGGCACAAGACAGGAATACCGAGGAACTTGTTCCATTATTTGAATCAAAAACATTTTCCGGTGTATATTCATAGAGGATATTTGTTGGATTCGATGGAATATCGATTTTATTTCACGAGTGATCATATACAATAATTGTTTCACGAGTGAAAAAATATTTTTTTATGATCACGAGTGAGTAAAAATCGATAATCCATTGAATCCAACAAATTTTCTTTTTATTTTATGCTTTTTGCACCGTTTATTTACATTGTGAAAGAGTTTAACTGGATAATTTCGCTTGATTTATGACGTCATTTCGTCGAAAAAATGAAGTCATTTCACAGTAAAACAGTGAAAAAATATCGATATTTTACCGTTATTTTTCACCGTTTAAAACAGTGAAATATCAGTTTTAATTCACTGATATTTCTCTATAAACCACCGGAAAGCATAAAATAAAGGTTCTGAAACGGACTTTGCACGCTGACACTACATTATTGGCCAGTTTGACGCAGTCTCAGAATCTGAGGGAACTGACGTCATAACAATTGGTGAGTTGCTAAGGGTTTTGGAAGTCAAGTTTATAGACGGAAGTAAGGTCATTAAAAATCAGATTGAGGATGCAAACATTTAACAGGAGAAGCCAGTCGGGGTTGGAAGTACATGTTTTGTCGTAGAAACATAGGGTTTAGCTTTGCTTTAAAATATGTTTTACTTTTTAATGTGTTTATTCCGTTAAAAATATTGCGTCAGGCTTACTAAGGTATGAGGAATTTTTGTATCGTATACATAGTAAAAATGTAATTTCTTTTCCTCGATAGCATGGTTACTTTGTAAACTGACTCAGTTGTAACACTATGTGTGTTTTTTCACAATTTTAAATACTGAAGAAGTACATTTTTTGTACTTTTCGAATTAATGCTATACTGTAACATCAGTATATCAAGTCGTTAAACCTTCTCACCTATCCTTATCCTATTTTACTCTATGCGATGACCTCATCTTCTGTGGGATGTGACCCCATATTTTGGTGTGATGTGACCTCTATCTTCTGGTTTGTTTTGACCCCATCGTCTGGTGTGTTGTAACACATATCTTCTGGTGTGTTTTGACCTCTATCTTCTGTTTTGTTGTAACCACATCTTCTGGTGTGCTGTGACCCTAACTTCTGTTTTGTTGTGACCCCCATCTTCTTGTATGTTGTGACCTCTATCTTCAGCTTTGTTGTAACCCCCATCTTATGGTGTGTTGTGACCAATTTGTTCTGGTGTCTTGTGACCTCTATCTTCTGGTTTGTTGTAATCAATTTTCGGGTGTGTTGTGACCCTTATCTTCCGTTATGTTTAGATCACATCTTCTGGTTGTTTGCGACGTATGTTCCGGTATGTTGTGACAACATCTGTTGGTGTGTGATCCCATCCTCCGATTTGTTGTATGTTTTGTTGTTATTGTATATGATGACACATTCTCCTGGTGTGTTGTATTTTTCTTGTTATTGTATATGATGACCCATTTTTCATGTGTGCTGTATGTTTTGCTGTGAGTGTATAAAAAGAAGGTCATCTTCCGGTGTGCTGTATTTTGTTTTTCATTTATCACTCGGCTTAAATAAGAGACTTGCGCAAGTAAATAATAATGTTTGAGAAATTTCCTATGTTATATAAAAAGTGCGAACAGTATATCGAAACCTTATAAAGATGTTGACGAATACAAAGGCAATACCAAGCTGTGCTGCTTAATGTATAGTTTTGTGTTGTTTGTTTTTCTTTAACAATACATTTCGGCATCGATACTTGTTTGTTTTCACTTGACCGACCATCTTTGTTCGAAAGATCCTTTTTTCGGTATTTCAGGTTGAAAAGTTTGCTTCTTTCGATCATATTTGCAAAATTAGCTTTTACACGAGGAAAGGTTTTTGACAAAATAATTGGAAGTTTTCATTGACTATAATTTAAAATATTTTTGACCAACATACATGTTGTTGTAATGGTAAAAAAGATCAATCTGTTAAATAGAGTATGCATTATCTGTGTCTATCACATCGCTCGATATGGTTGCTGAATAAAATAGAGTTATACCTTTTGTTTTTATGAACGTTTTAGTCATTGTAACGTTCACCAGTTTGTTAAGCAGCAACTCTTATAATTTAAAGGGACCTTTTCACAGATTTGGGCAGATATTAAGGTTGGTCATTTAATGCTTTATATTGATATTGTAAACATTGGATCTAAAAAGCTCCAGTAAAAAACAAGAATACAATTAAAGAAAAACAAAAACCTCAACTGGGCTCGAACCAATGACCCCTGGAGTAAAAGTCCAATGCTTAGACCACATGGCAATCCGTGCTCATACAATAAGTGATGTATTTTATACTTCATATAAGCAATCCTCGTTCTGTCGCAAAATATAACGACAACAGCAGAACTCTCTGGACGAATTATTCAATCATTTCGCGTTGCAACGCTTTATAATTTAAATCGTTAAAAAATGCATAAAATGGATATTTTAGAGCATGGTAAATGTTCAGTATTACTGTTTCCTCGCAAGTATCATAACTACAACGAAAATTAGCGAATCTGAAACAACTATTTTTAATTTTGTCAATTTACCAAAAAGCGAAAAGGTCCCTTGAAGCCATATTAGAGATTCAGCAAAGGGATTTGCACCGTTCCAATATACTAACGTTTGTTAAAAATATTATTATACATGTATTCAACGCACACATACATAGTTATGCATTTATTTAAGTGTGGCAAATTTAAATGTTTAAATGCTGCTTTTGTCAAAAATTTGTAGCACAATACACGTTATGAAACCCAAGTCTATTTTACTGAATTCAAGTTCAAAGGGGAATATATGATTTTACCCATTGTTCTAGAACCATTTCGCTGTACATTGCCTACCGAACATGATCAATACGAAACTACTCGGCTTTGTTTAACCCAAGTGTTAAAGCGGAAGTTTAAAATTGCGATGATGAATATATAATCCGATAAGAATTGTTTAACTATCTTGTCGAATTCTTTGTGAACAGATGTTTACATCTCAAATTTAAATTGTGCAAGTTTAACGAAGCAGTAAGCCTAATCGTAATTATGCATTTTTGTGTTAAGTATTTATGTAATGCTAATACATACAGTATATATATTAAAACAGAAAAAATCAAACTGGATGTTAAGCTGTCCGAAACAATTCGAAAGTTATTATAAATCGTTCTGTTCGTGTATATTGTCAATATTATTGTGCTTAAAGAAAAACAGTTTACGGTAGGTATGTATTATCAAACATAATATCATTGGGGATGTGCAGTTTATTACTTAAACGGTATATTTAAGTAACTAACGTTTTAATGTTTATTAAGTTATAAAACATTAAAAAATATAGACGTGCCTTATTCAACAACATCCTATCGAACGATGGAACTATTAAATTAAAGTTTAATTCGAACAAAATGTTTATGGCACTGTTGATTAACATTTCAATTTGTAAATACCGTAACATTGTTGACCGTTTAATATTTATCAATCAACAACGTTTAGTAAATATATCCAGTTACACATTTCTTTCAGGACAACAATGCAAGTAACATATCAATGTTATGTGTGCGCTGTGCTAGGCGCTATGTTGCTCCCGGAAGTTAACCTAACGCCAGATGGCGCGCTATTCCAAATCAGCAGCCCGACAGCAACTGTTATAGAGCCTCGCGTTTTCACCGAAGATCCACCATTGTGCGAATTTAGTATCTGGGAGCAACGCAAGATATTCTTTGTGGACCGTTTGCGCCAAATGAATTCGAAATTTATCAAGTTTGGAATACAATTTTATAATGGGACAAATGTGATTAAACACACTGAGCCACAAGTCTTGAAACCAAAACTCTGTTTTTGGACGTATTCCACGGCGGGTGAAACATATCCGTATCTGAATTGGAATGTCGACTTTGGGTTGCTTACATTTGGTCTTCTAGACGCAGAAACGATTTAGATCCCTTATGTGGATTTTAAGGCATACACTACATCAAAATGTATTGTGAACTTTGGTGCAAATGAATCCATGATAAATGTTGCAAAAGCTTTGTCGGAGCTAGTGGTTAATGAAACAGTAAATGAGGTGCACCAGTTTGAACAAATATCTTTTTGTTATTTAATAGAGATCGCTGGAGCTAAATCTGGATTCGAATATTATGCTGGACTTTACCTTCAATATCCAGTACCGTTTATTCAATATTCGTGTTGTGAAATAATATATTATTACACCACAAGTAAATATTCGGATCCGGTTTGTAACATAACTCACGACAAATGGACTTTATGCTTCCTAGGTCCATACATCGTAGGCGTAATGATTCTTTTGTTCTTCCCAATAATGCTTTTTGAATTATTTCACTCAATTTCCAAAGACGAAGTAATTCAATCGTACGACCACGAGAGTACGAATGAGTTATCTTGTTTAGTCTATAATCGCCAACATGAAGCGCAGTGGGTTTTCCTAGATGGAGCATCGCCATTGACCTTATCCCATCTACCAGCCAAGATTTTCGCGGGATTCAAGGAAGCGCAACCAGTCTTGCGGTCGCGACTACGACGGTTTGTGTACATGCTTTTGCAGGGGAATTGACTTTGTGTCTGGCCAGAGTTGAATGTGTCTTTCGCATGCGTGTATACAGTAAGTGTTATTTCGTAAACTGGCTAAATAAAATTAACACCACAGACTGAATACTGAAATGCCGAAACTAACAAACGTATAATTTAAGAGATTAATTTTATTATTATATGTTCTTTACTCAAAATTGATTGGTTTTACTTGCATTTGTAGTGATCTGAAGTTCAATTTTATTAGCAAATGTTCTATATTCATTATTGATTAGTTTTAATTGCATTTGTAGTGATCTGAGGTTCAATATTATTATCAAATGTTCTATACTCATTATTGATTAATTTTACTTTCATTTGTAGTGATCTGAGGTTCAATATTATTATCATATGTTCTATACTCATTATTTATTGGATTAACTTGTATTTGTAGTGATCTGATGTTCATATTAAAATCATACAGGTATATATGTTGTTGTTGTTTTTCGTACGATAAATAGCGTTCAGAATTTTGAAGCTTCGCCTTGGTGGTGCGTTTATTCAAAAACGACATTATTGCCGCTTTAATAAGCAGCCAAACTAAACGTCTGTCACTTGAATTGAAAATTTAACGGTGAACTAGCATACGCAGTCTTTTTCAGTGTTTTGCGCTTGTTAAAACAATACTATTTTTAACAATAGTCAAAAGATTTGTCTGCAGTACACAAAAATAGTAATCATCTGCCTCACAATTGTAAACTGGACATCTATTTATTTTGGCAACTATTTTACTAGTTTACGGGTTTTATTTGGAAACAAAAACATGAAACTCTTCCGGTAACGCAGAATTATATTTTCGACATTAATTATGTCATTTTAATTAAAGTACTTTTACGTCCAAATGAAATTCTAATCTGAATATATATCATTGTTATAGGCCGGCACTATACCTGTGCACTTACCACAGTTACATTGACATGACTTTATTGTTCATTTACATATACACACAATTCTCTGTTTTGTCCTCTCTAAATGGATGCCAAGGTCCTCGATTGTGTACATGTATATTTTTAACAGCGATGTTGTGCCGACAATAAATAAACATATTGACGCCATTTTACTAGCTTGATGAAAGTGAAATGTATTGTCACCAATTGCTTCAGTTGATAGTTTTCTTAAATGATTTAGAATCATTGTAAAATGACCACATAACTTACCCCTGCACCGCTTGCTTACAGGCATAACAGTCATGCCCATGGCAAATAACTTAAAAATAAACGGATCACTGTGCTTGGAAAATGTGTTGTGCACATTAACATTTAAAAGTGATGACATACTTGAAGTTTCAATGCAAGCGCTGTGCAAAGGTGTAACTTCAGACAGTATTTGAAATGCCAATACAGAATATTTTCGTCTAATGTCTAAAGATTAACAGATTAGAATTAAGTGATGAATATTTGCGGAAAAATCGACGAGTACGTAGTTTCATCTTGTCACTGTACACGTGACTTTCTGCACGCCTTCAGGTTTTCTTTGAAAATAAACCAACCAAATAATAAATAATTTTATAATTATTAAGGGAAAAATGTATATTGCCATTTTATTGACAACCCATTACACCGTTATCAGTGTTATGTTTGTTTCTATCGTTCGTATTTCAGCCAAGTTGTTTATTGCACACACATTAAAATGATGCCGTATTCATGTCGACGGAAATAATTCTTAATGTTGATAAAAGAGTCAAGACCCTTGTACTGCTCTGCAATTGGCATTACGCTTTTGTTCTATTGCTTGCAAGGAAAACAATAACAGAACACAATTGTTTTTGTTTATTTTCTTTATTACAGAATGTATGACAGGTAATATGGAATGTATGCAGTAGAAAATGTCGCCTTAACTTGCTAGGTATATGTCTATGAGTAAGGCACATGTACAATGGTCGCAATGCTAATATGATGTTTATCAATTAATAACAAATGTATGGTTGCATGTCTATATGTTGGTTGTGGACGCAAGAATTAAATAACAAATGCATGGTTGCATGTCTATCTGCTGGGTGTGCAAACAAGAATTAAATAACAACATATCAGGCTTGTCTTTAAAATCATAATATTTCCGACAAAATATTAAACGTTTAAATTTAAATGTTCCATATCCCAAAATATTTTTTATAAATATTAATTAATTGCAACAATTACGCTGTTGTAAAACGCTGAAAAGAAACATTTCATTTCAAATAAGAGGAATATATAGTGTTAAATAAAATAGTTTTATTACCTGTTTCAAGTATACATGATGCATAAACCAGGAGACACTTGTGAAAATGCAGACAACTACATACTCCAAGAACAAGAAGTTATTTCAAACGTTTCAAGTGTTTCAGACAATGTTTAAACAATCTTCAGTCAATGCATCAAGTCACATGATAAAATTATGATCAATTAAAAATGACACGTTTCTATTGTACACATACAATAGTGAGCACAATATATTGAAAAGCACAAAACCGTTTTGGAAAAGTTATGTTACACTAAGTTAGTCGGAAAATATACCTTACATCAATACAAAGCGATACAGAAGTTTTTACCTAATGATTGAAACATTTAAAACTCTTTTATACCCAATTAGGAAGATAGGATGTTATCAATGCAACATACTTACCCATCAGTACTGATTGTGATTACATCACAATAAAATATGAATATTAGATTTACATTCAATTATACGAACAGTTCAAAAAGTAGAAAATAGACAATATATGTACAGCATATTACACAACTAAAAATGTGTGTGTTACACATTTATATACAACTATATTTATCAATTAGTAAATGAGTACAAAATACACAATTGCATATACAATGAAAAAATTATTAAAACATCATGATATGTTTATGTATAACATACATCAGGAAATGGTTTAAAAATAATCAACTAATCACCTACCGAGGCATGTATAGATGTAAAATGCAATTGATCAAACAAATCAATGCTTTATAAAATAAACCCACTATTATGATATTAAATTGATTTTATAAATGTCTACAAAATTCAACTTCAGTTTACGGAGTACAAGGTCGCAAGTCAAAACATTCCCTTGTGTTTCCAATATCACAACAAAACAGAAACATGTATTACAGTTTGCAGTAATAACACGTTAGATTTTCACAGTTAAAATATGCAATTCAAACAAGTTTACAGTTAACAAATTAAAAAAATCAAGAGTGTCACGAAAACATGTAACGACGTCATGTTTATATTGTGGTTTGTATTCTACTAAGCAAAATCATATTTAAACAAAAGTAAATTTATTGTTTGCAATAATGTTTCAGTTTTAATTATTCTGATTTTTACTCGAACGTTAAAAAACAAATCTGAAACCAATTATATGTGTTTATTTTTACTTTTGCTGAACTGTCACGAACGGCCACCGGAAAAACTTTGCGTAACCGAAATTTCGCAAACTTAAGTACCCTTTTTCTTGAAGGTTTGCTTATTTGTGATAAAGTATAAGATAAAAGTCTAACTTGTGATTAATAATTGGTTATTTTTGCTTGTTAAATGCGTTTTCTTCACTATGAACTTTATTTGCAAAGTTGGGGTTCCCATGGGATTTTTGTATTTTCCCATGGGATTTTTCATTATCCCATGGGAATTTTGGTTTCTCCCATGGGATTTTTCTCCAGCTTTTTTTATGGGCGAAAAAATCCCATGGGATTTTCAAAAACATAAAACACGTTCGTTTGTGCTTAGTTATCGATTTTAAGCATTGTTAAAGTATTTGTGCTTATTTTCGTTCAATTTACTTTGATAGAAAAAAAATCCCATTTTTTTATGGGAAAAAAAAATCCCATGGGATTTTTTTCTGATTTTTAGAGATTTAGTCATGTAACCTTCAGAAACACTACCTTTTAACAAATGATGAGCATTTCTCGCGATTTCAACGCGTTAAATCGTGTTTTAAAAAAATATAAAAATCCCATGGGATTTTTTTTCCCATGGGATTTTTTGTCCCATGGGATTTTTTTTCCCATGGGATTTTTTTCCAATGGGATTTTTTTTAAGGTATAAGTTTCTAAAAGCTATATAATAATAATTATAATAATAATAATGATAATAATAATAATAATAATAATAATAATAATAATAATAATAATAATCGTGCTCAATATGATGAATTTGTACTTTTAAGCGACTAACATTTTTATTCGAGCCGATCTTCGAGTCCGAATGGTGAGTATAAGAGCAATTTACCAGTACAAATAAATCTCACTTGTGTAGAGAACGCTACCGTACTATAAAATAATCTTGATAATAAGTCATATCATTTCTCGACAGAAAATGAAAACAGTATCCATATTGATGTCAGCAATGTCCCCTGCTATGATAAATATTGACAAAATGAAAAACCTTGGCAATAATTCCGTGTCGAATACGCATTAGATTATAGCAATCAAATTCATATAAGCATTGATAAGATAATATGCGAAAATGGGTCTTATGTCAAATACGGCCAGCGTAGCTCCATTCCATAATGTCCGGTATTAAGTCACGTCAAGTTTCGTGGTCGAATTATAGCATAATAATCATTTTCACATTACGCGAATCATATGAGTTTCCCTACATATATCGTGTTAACATTTATGTTACACTAATGTGCGATGATGAAAAGGGGATTTCGGTAATTCTACATTCGCCCGCCTAGTACCGAAATCCCCATATTTACGCCTTAAAGGGTCAATAGGTCATCGGTATGAATGGTTTTTGACTTCACATGAATGTTAAGGTGCAAAAAAATGATATTAATTTTAATTATTAAGCACTCTTGACAGCATTAAGTTGCCTCTCAGTGGGGATTTCGGTAATTCTACACTAGAACTTAAACGCGCGCCGGTACCGAAATCCTGCTGTACAAACCTTCAAGTGTCAACAAAATTATTATAGTGTTTTTTTTTCATTAGCAACCAGTGATATGTATTATCTCCCATTCGGTTACTTCTTTTGGAAAATAATTAGCGGGGATTTCGGTACTGCTACATTCGTACGCCCAGAGCCGAAATCACCCATGTTTACGCCAATCCCCCATATTACGCCTTAAAGGGTCTATATGTCATTATGTTTGGGTTTTGGCTTTGCATTAATGTTGATTTGTACACAATCATATTAGTGTTAATCATTTAAACACTCTTATCAGAATATTTTTTCCATTATTAAATAGTTTATTAATGTGAAAAATGTGTAAACGAATGTAAAAAAGGTAAAATGTACATTTAAAACATTGGTTACACAAAAGTATATGTAAATATAACATGACATAGTAATAATAAGTCTTCAGAAAGTATTTTCCAAACAAATTTGATGAAACAAATGATATCGTACTACCTTATTTACAATATGCTATACACTTTTGCAATTTAGTTATCAATGTTTAATCAAAGCATAAATCAGCATATGTTGCCTCTTAGCGGGGATTTCGGTAATTCTTAACAAGCACATAAACCCGCGCCGGTACCGAAATCCCCGCTGTACAAACCTTCAAGTGTAAAAAAATACTGATTTAGGTTTAAATAAAGGGAACAATAGTATTTTTGGCCACCAAAAAGCACTTCCGCGTCAACAAAACGATTGAAATTATGTCAGAAACCCAGCTTTTCATTGTATATATTGCAATACACCATCGGCCGCCGAGAGCGGAATACTGCGCTTGGCCGCTAAACAATGTGGATTGCATCAAATTAAATGTCAATTTTCGATTTTATTACAAAAATAAACACTGCCTTTTTATAAATATGTCAAGCACGTACACTTAACAAAAAAATCGATATATCTTTATGTAATTTAGAAAAGTAAAGCGCTTTATATATAACTATGTTTTATAATGTCTCTCTGGTTGAGAAAAAAACCTAAACAAAACCATGTAGAACATATAATATGTTTTCATAATTAAAAAAAAAAATTAATGATGCACGTGATGTTTTATAATTGATATAAGTTCACGTGTCATTGAACGAGTTAAGGGAGAGATGCGAATTAAATTACACATAATTAAAAACGGATGCTATACTGTCAGCTTGATTTATAAATTGTGTTCCATCGCGCCAATATATTCATTGTTCCATGAAATTTTGTATAAAAGCAAAACGATTGAAATTATGTCAGAAATTCTGCTTTTCACATGAAATGATCTTTAACACTTTATTTATTCCAATCAGGTAAATAACAAATACAATAATAGGGGAAGTCTATACTGTGTATTAGAAACTTGTTGTGGTGATCCCTATCTTATCCGCTCAATACACATCCACCTGGCTACTGTACAGAAAAAATTAGATTTACTTCCAAAATAACTGATTTCATTAATTGCTAACTTGTTGTCTACATTTTAAATTAACAACGATAATGGATCAACATCACCGTTGCACAATTATTAAGTTCACAGTAATCTGTACTTTAAATAGATAGCCTAATTAAAGACGGTGCTAATAAAGAACAAAGCGTGAATGTGGATATTAAGAAATTAGATCCTTTTTTGCATGACACTGGCAGTATATCATTTTATCTTATATAAATAAGCCACATTTAAGACATGGATAAAATTAAAATAAGACACATTTGCATCTTTCATTTCTTGAAAAAAAAATAAGCACGCAGTCACATATAAATAAGATACATTGAAGACACAGACAAAAATAAATAAGACACATTTGCATCTTTCACTAAATTTTCTTGAAAAAACATGTGAAACTGAAGAAAAACATTTATTACTGACACATTATTCTAAAAGTCGACTGACAACTTAAGTTCAAAGAGGGATTTACAATTAAATAAGATCCATTTTCGCATGATGCTGGTTGTAGAGCAAGCAATACATTTCTTACTGACACATTATTCTAAAAGTCGACAGGCAACATAAATTCAAAGAGGGAACCACAATTAAATAAGATCAATTTTCGCATGATACTGGTTGTATAGCAAGTAGTCACATATTAATTACAGCTTGCATTAGTTGCAATAGTTTTGTTAAGTGCGCGTGCTTCTGAACGTGGCGTTAAGCGAGAGTGTTGTCATTTTGTTAGTTTTATATTTTGGTATTATGTATGATTATTGCTTGTTTTGAATTTGAAATAAACGCTTTCTGGCAAATAAGCATCGTCTTAATTTTAATACAAATAATGAACATTTGACATACAAAATGTCCAATAACATACCGGCAATAACATTATATATATGTTAATTTCTTTGCATGTTTATACCGAAATTATAGCCGACATCGGCAGTTAGGGAAATTTTGTGACGCACTTTAACACATTAAACATTCATGATAGTTCTTTTTTCATATGATATTCCCCTGGTTGCTTACCGGTGTATTGGTGCAGTTGATAACCCCGCCGGGACTACAGTAGGGTGCTAATACACACGTGTATCGTGTTCAATACAATCGTCTTAATTTTAATACAAATAATGAACATTTGACATACAAAATGTCCAATAACATATCGGCATTAACATTATATATATGTTAATTTCTTTGCATGTTTATACCAAAATTATAGCCGACATCGGCAGTTAGGGAAATTTTGTGACACACTTTAACAAATTAAACATGCATGATAGTTCTTTTTTCATATGATATTCCCCTGGTTGATTACCGGTGTATCGGTGCAGTTGATAACCCCGCCGGGACTACAGTAGGGTGCTAATACACATGTGTATCGTGTTCAATACCCGATCCATGCTACAACGTGTAAGAACGGGAATTTCGGTAATTCTACCTTTTTAAGCTTGCGCACCTCTAATGGGCACATATCCAAATATAATTTAATTAATTATTTTCCTAATCAGCATCATTTCACTAAACTACATGCAAATTTGTAGGTAGGCTTTCCACGCTTAAAAAAAATAAACCGATTTTTTCAAAACCACCCTCACGCTCGGCTTTTGTCCAGTTTATTTTCACCCCTGGGGTATATAAAAGTTCCATAATTCATTCAAATTTCCAAATATGGGCATGCAGTTGGTGTGTACAGATGCAGTAAAGGTGTTTAAAGTTTAAACAAGATGAAATAAGTATTCTTTTACAGACATTTATTTTTTACAAATTTTAATCTATGGAATAGCGCCATGAAATGTAAGTGATTTCAGCCAAGTAAAAATTGGGTCGGTTAAAAACAAAGTGTCATAAAATTCAAAATAGTATCATTTAAGTTATATTTTAAACTAAGTTTTTATAGAAACACTATATACAGCAAAAATACCAAAAAATAGACAGATTTACCGTTTACTTTTTGAAATAAAAATAAAAATGCAACATGCATCATTCGTATTTTCAGCAGTAAATTAATCAATTTAGCCATAACGTTGTTTTAATTTTAAAATTGAAGGATGTGCATTCAATTTTTAACATATTTGACAATAAACATAGGTTATGTGCTATATTAAATCAAATTACGTTAGAAAAGAAATAAAAGGCGTGGCAAAAAGTATGCGATGTCGGCAGGAATCGAACCTGCGCGGGAAAATCCCAAAAGATTTCTTATTCATCGCCTTACCCACTCGGCCACGACAACTTCACATCTGTGTACCCTTAAATTAGATATATATAAGTAAACAGGTAAAAAGGCTCGCTCGATCTTTGAAGAAATCGCGAAATCGTATTTTTCAGATGATAATTGGATCAAAGTCAATATTTATAGTGAAAATAATGTAATCTAAATGAATAAGTTAAACATATTTCAAAATTCGAAGTTTGAAAAAAATAAAATGCATCTCTCGGAAATAAGCGATCATTGAAGATCGGCAATGGCTTATGTATGAAGTGAAAGGACAGTTGAAAGTTTCCATTTTGCACGTTAATGATTCTGATAATATGGTGACAAAGGCAGCAGTCCTATGTAGTATTGTGTTTGACCGGAGAGTAGCGTGATCTGTGTCGGTGTTGGGCGCTCCAAAGACCTATAGATTACAATCCTATAGTAATCTATAGGTCTTTGGGCGCTCTGAGGGCGCAATCCGGCTACATAGGTACATAGGAACCTCTTGTGGCTATAGTCCATGGATCGGGTTCGGCAGACAGGGAACATGTAAATTTTTATATGTATGTTTTATATCTTAATTACCTAAACGTATATTTATCCTGATTACTTATTTACTGAGGTTTGAGTTAGTCGCAATGATTGTAGATACGTTGTACTATATTTAGTAAGTATTTGGAGGACGAGTGGCACGGACACGCGCTTTATTATCACTTATGCAAGGAACGCGTTTTGTTTATATACGTATTTTTGATATTCCGATAGGCTTAAGGGAGGTAACTTATTCAAGTAAAACGCGATATTTTTTGCGATGCCTTTTTATAACTCTTGTTTAATTAATTACATACCAATATACAGCTAAATTTAAGATGATTTTTACCAGAAAAAAAATTCGGAGAAAGATATATTGAGATTTTGATTTTCCATAGAATGCGAGTCTCCATATATATTTTCTATTGCAGGGGAGGTAATTTAAAAATTTTAAAGTCTCCGAATTGGTCTTTGTTGTATCTATTAACGTTTATTTTCAAGCTAATGGCGATTAAAAAATTAATTATTATTAGTATGTGCTCACATGGATATTGGTACGGATATATCGTGTTCATATAACTGTTACTACATCCATTTCATTCATCATTCAGGTCGGGCTACACAAATCTCGTGAAGAGGCCAGTAGGACCTGTAAACAAACTCTCATACACACTCTTCACTCATCGTGGCGCTCTCGCATGTATGAGGCGATATATAATACTGTATTCGCTGGTATTTTCGGTTAATATGTTTGATTGCTTAGGACGCAATGAATATAGTGTATTTATATTTAATGGAAGTGAGCTCATTGTTGTTTCTGGCGGTATTCAATTTCTTGTAATAGTTTCGCGATTAAAGACGTCGGTTCTCGGTTAGGTGTGGAATGTTCTTATTTGTTAATGTGCCAAGTGCTTAAAGGCGGTTTATCGCACTTTATTAGTCGGCGTTTCAAGAGAATGGGTAATAAATGCAAATCAGTAGGTGCTTAGAAGACTTAAGTACGGCAAGAACCACAACTCACTCTGCTAGGAACGATTACCACTGCCTGTCTGCAGCAGACGACAAATGATTCTGCTCTAGCAGTGAATGTATATACCAGCTTGTAAACGCCATTGGCCAGTCTAGTGTTTATCATTAAAATATGCACATATTGGCTGCTTTCATGGAAAACGAGGCTTAATGCACGTCAAATAAGATTAGCCTGTGCACAATGATAAGCATATGCAATGCGAACAAGCTAATCAAGGACGACAACAGCGAACAACTTCAGTGCCTCCAGCGCTTTGATTTATAATATACATTATGTCCTATGTTATATGGCGTATAGCTACTAATATATGTGTGTATAAAATATGTTAACCGTCTTTATTTTTTAAATAAATGAAATCATTCTGAAACTCTACGAATTGAGGATTTACATGTTTTTATGAGCTGTCAAAGATTATTACGAACAACAATGATTATCTTTTTTAATGCAGACACTTTAAAAGACTGTGGGTGCGGACCCAGGATCCTCGATAAATCAAACGGAAAGGTACTTTAGGTACTTAAGCTACGTTGAAGAAACTCGGACATTGTTGACGCCCTGTCTTCAATAAATACTGTTTTTGAGTGAGGTAAAACTTACAAATGTATTTGTTAGCCAATTGACGTGTATCGTGGTATTTTGAAATTATTTTTAAAATAACTGGGCTAAGCATTGGTTTCGGTAGAAAAGTACTGCAACAATTTCGCTAGATTTGAACACATTTTAACACTCCGCATTATGATATTTTGATTCAATTTTTCATATTTATACCAAGTGAGTTTTCATTTGACCGCCTTGCGGATACAGATCCATTAGCATGTGCTTGTGTATTATAATAACAATTAATGAGTTAATTTACTACTTACAGTATCGTTATTTTCATCAACATCATCGTTATCATCGTTATCATCGTTATCATCATCATCATCATCAACATAATCATCATCTCATCATTATCATCATCATCATCATCATTATCATCATCATCATCATCATCATCATCATCATCATCATCATCATCATCATCATCATCATCATCATCATCATCGTCATCATCAGCGTCATCATCATCGTCATCATCATCATCATCATCATCATCATCATCATCGTCGTCGCCCTCGTCCTCGTCCTCGTCCTGCTCCTCCGCCTCCACCGCATCATCAGCAGCAGCATCGTCATCAGCAACAGCAGCAGCATTATCGTCACTATCACCAACAACATCGTTATGGTCGTCATCGTCGTGATCATCATCATCAGTGTCATCATCATCATCATCATCGTCATTGTTATCGTCGTTGTTCTCCTCCTCGTCGTCGTCATCGTCATCATCGTCGTCATCGTCATTCTCATCATGAACAATTTCAACAACCGTAAAACCTATCGCTCAGCTCATTTTTGCAGTGAATTCGGATGTTATATCAAATCTTTTTGATTAATAGAGTTTGCTGCTTAATATATTAATAACTAAATAATAATGTTGATAATATTGAAAATAAATGGTTTCAATTTTATTTATCCGTTTAAGATGCAGTATTTGACCAAGTTAATTTGTCGCTAAAAGTATTCATTACACATTCAATCCAAAAAGCGTTACGAGTTGCTATTGAAACTATAATCGCATTCCGATAATCAAAGCGCTGAAGGCACTGAAGATGTTCGCTAATCGCATAATTTAACACGCAATTCATTTTTCAAAATCAATCGCAAGTTTGAAATGAACACACGCCATTCAACTTAAAAAAGTGTGTGTCATAGCGCACGGGTCGAGTTTTGTGTGCACTTTTTATCATCCTTATTATTTCGTAGAAATAACTAAGACAAAATAAAAACAGCATGCTTTTTTGGAAGTTCTGAAAGCAAAGAAAGTATGATGAAAATGGTAATGAGAACTTAATATAAAGAAAATTTGCAGTCACCATCATATTAAAGGAATATTTTTTCTAATATCAAATGACTATCTCACCAAGAATATAAATTCATAATGATAGTTCCGTGTACAAAACTTTTGATTTTTGACACCATATACAAATTCAAAATATACAATAATCTTCGTATCTTGTATATGGAGGAATAAAAGTATATAAACATTGCTGTTTATGCTTTACTTGTTACCCGAGCAGTTCACACGGTGTCAACAACGCTAACATAAACATAGGTATAGAGCACTAATGCGCTTTTAGGCGAAGCTGTTTCAGTTTTCATCTTAGTGACTTTAACATAACGCCAACAGACACGCATGAATATTTTCGAATATTTAATAAGCTGATTCGAGATACAACCTCTGAATTTTTGCTACATCACTGCGTATGTGCTCAATTCAAAGGATGTAGCACTGTTCAGTGTAAGAAATTCCGGACTACTCTCTGTATGCTCAAACGACACAAATTGTGGCCCTGTTACAATTACGCGTTACAATCCATCTCGCAGAATTTCAATTTCGCCTCCAAGATGAGAAAACAATCATTAGCGAAATAGTATAGTGTCACGATAAGAGAAAATCGTTTAATTATCATACCACAATGTTTGCCGTACTTGGTCAGCACGTCTGGAAATCATTCCTTAATGCGTCGATAGGCTGCCATTATTAACAAGTTTGCTATTTTGAATTCAATTTTGTATCAAAAAGCATTGTTTTTAAATGTGGGATTTTCAATTCGCAATGAGATTTGTAATGACCCTCGTCATGCGAAAATGGGTCTTATTCCATATGCGCCCATCATATAAATAGCCCACTCAGCTATCCCTCCTTCTGGTAAGGAGAAACATAACATATTGAGTGATTTTAAAGCGAACAGCGTCGCCTATGGCCTGACTGCGCAAGAGCACATGTTGGGTTTAACAAACGCTTGCCGAAACGCATAAGACCCATTTTCGCATGACGGCGCTATTGACGTGTGATTTAAATGTGACGAAAGAAAACTGCGTTTAAATCAAATATAAACATACGATATATTTCGATAATGAAGAAAGATACTCATAACAAGGCATATGAGGACACATATGAAGTGCTCTCCCGTAGTATATTTTTTATTTACTCACACTAATGTGTGGTTTGACAATGCTAACACACATTTCATGCGGTGAATATGCAGCTTACAAGTGAAAAACACAACACAATAGTTTAACTTTTGTTTAATTGTATTCAATTATTTAGAAAAGTAAATTGCTAACTTTATTTCAAAGTCGGCGTATACGCCGACTACATTTTTAAAAGACATGTATTTTTATAAATATATTTAATATAATATATTTAGTTGTTTTCGGTTTTAGCGATTATAAAGCATTTTCGAGGTTGCCTATAGTATGCCTGAGTAATTGATGAACTCATATCCAACTGTCAATGTATTGAGAACTGTGAATATAAACAAGCTAACCCTTCTACTAAGCTTTTACTATTGCGTTGCTAGCACCCGTAAATACAAAAGATCGCCGCTATGTGTTGAGAACCAAGAACGCTTTCCAGAAATACCCGATGTAGTAGCTTCAACGAGGTTATGAAACAGGTCATTCGTATTATTATTATAAACTATTTGTTATATTCGGGTTAAGCGATTATGATTTTTTTTAGTCTATCGTATCGCTGAAGTTATTGTTGAACTTATGTTCAACGTTTTATAAATTGAGAATATAAATAAGCGTCAACTTTTTCCCAAATCTCTCAATTTACGACCTGTGCTACGTCATTGAGTTGTATGTGAGAGCGTAACCTATTGCGTTGTTATCGCCCGTAAACTTTCCTTTGTTTATCGACAGGCGCATCTATTAATAGCCTCATATCATGAATGCCAAAACACCCGCGAAAAAGAACCACGTGACCAAATAGGACGCTAAACGCAAATACCATGCGACTACGACTTTAATTATGTAAGAACGCTCCGCAATTCCTCTGAAGCCGGGGCCTTGTGATTGCTTTTACGTAAAGAATTGACCTCTAACTGAAGTAAGCAAAGGAAACGCAGCACCTAATTGACCCATTCCTTCTATGTGCGAAGGCAGATTGAATTTTACTAATGTATGGTTTGCCTATTATAACACACATTATAATGCGGTAAATATGCGACTAAAAGTAAAAAACACTATAATTAAACTTTTGTTTTTAATTAAGTTATTTAGAAACCAAAATTCCAAACCTTATTTCAAAACAGCAAGACTACATTTTTTAGAGAATATTCTTGTTATATTTAAATGTTTTTTAACAGTTTCAGCGATAATGAATCATTTTTATGTTGTCTATCGTATCCCGGTAATAATTGTTGAACTCGTGGTCAACGTGTTATTAATTGAGACCTGTGAATATAAACAAGCGTAACCTTATACTAGTGCGTAATTCTCACCCGGACTCCCCTTTGTTTATCGCCAGCCTCAGATTTATGAATGAGATGAGCGAAAATACTACGTCACGCAGACGCAGCAGAAAGTGGACTATTTTAATCATTCATAAACAATCTCCTCCGCGACACGTGCAATACGATCATTGTTTTTTTTATTCTTTTCTATAAAACACCATTCGAAACTATTGCATTTAACACGATATTAATATAATGTTTCCATTTGTGAATAAACATAATTGGAGAACTCAAACCTCTTGCATAAATTATACAACTCTTTCTTCGCGCGTAGTGTAAGCGGGAATTAGGCTAATCATACCCAGGCCGTATCGACCTGAATTTTACATCAAGCACATTAGACGGTCGCTAAAGCGACCATCTAAAAATGGTGTCTGTATTAGGGCCTGTTTAATTTCTACGCTTCATTGCAATTCATAAAAATATTTTTAAGGGTACCGGTATATCTAGACACACTCTGTTATCCAAACAATCCTTGTGATCATAAACAAATAAACAATGAAATATAAATAAAATTAGATGATAAAAAATGGCATCTTCCTTTTTGCTGTTGCTAGTTATCAACAGAGTAGCAAAACTTTTAAATATAAATTATATTCAATTCATAGCACGCTTAAAGATGTGAAGTTTATCTAAATCTATAAGCACAAACATATTTATGTTTGTTAATACAAAGCTGTAGCAGTTTTCTGATTGCGCTTGAAAAGATGTGATTGTTGTTGGTGCATTAATAGTATCATTAGTTTGTATTTCCAGATTAGGTATTCCACCATACATTTTGTTTTTAATCAGATGTCTTATAATTGACATTGCAATATTTCAATAACGAGTAATCAACACAATTGACTTTATGTATTTTTAATTGTTTATCCATATTATCATTAACACTTGAGGGAAAAATAAGCTGTGTCATTTTTTATTTTTTATTTTACTTATGGTTCAGACAACTCTGCTTTTACTCTATGCCGTAATAATTATAAGTTTCCGTTCACTTAAAGATATTGTTTTTCGTGTTGGAAAATTTAAATACGAAAAATATTTAGAGACAAGTGTGTTATGTTTGTTTGTCAATTATTTAATTGAAGTAGAAATAATACATCAGTGTACATAATTTTATTGTGTTGTTCCCTTCGTTCTTTACTTTAAAAATACAACTTAACAGCTTTGCAATCAACTGAAATAATATTTAAAAAGTAAAAACAATAAACGTTTGGCTTTCTTAATACGATATCATTTCAAACGCTGTTGGAAGGAACCATTGCTTATTAGAGGTTTACAAGGTAATTTACCCAAGTACGCAAATGTAATGGTCGATTGCCCTTAGGCATGATTCTGTTTTATTACTTTAATCCGGTTGTAAAAATGCATGACCGAAGGGTCATCAGATAAGCAAAAACAGGGCCAAAATCTGATAAAATAGCGCTGTTTAACTGACTGTACGAAAATCCGTATGTCCGAAAATTTAGAATCATGAAAACATAAATATTTTGGCTTAAAAAGGAAATGTAAGAAAATTTAGAATGTAAGAGAAAATACGGTGGTTTTATGGTGTTTAAATCTATTAGAAATAGCAAAACCTAAAGACATTATCTCAAGTGTGATTTTCAAAAGATTTTATATGAATGTACACACACGGTAAAACTAGTCTATTAAAATGCAATACCTTCATTGGTTCTCATGTTTTTAATATTTATTAAACATAGGTATTTGTGAACACTTGTTGTTATATAATATTGAAATGTACACGCATACTGAACATAAAATCATTAGCATAACGGCTAAGTTGGTTTTTACTAAGATTGCAATAGTGTTTATTTTATTATTATGAATCTTATGAGGATAATTTTGAAAGTATGACACAGAGTATCTGAAGAAGATATATACATAATCACATATGTTGTTGTTGTTGTGGTTATTGTTTCAATATTTTTATGAGTATCATACATTCAATGACGAATAGCTATTAATTTGTCATACAAACACCGTAATTATTATTGGATTGCGGAGATTAAACACATCGATTCCCTAGTAACTGATATAACTGATACATTTTTTGAGCGACAATTTAAAACTAAATCTAGTATTATTTAAATTTGATAATTTTAATTGCAGACTTTTTTTATTAACCCCAATTAATGTGTACGCAACGTTTCTTTTATTTAAATCGCTGAGTACGAAGCATCAAGCTATTTTTTAATTAATTGACAGTGATCTTTAATGTATGTCATAATATAAATTGAAATCAATCTTAATTAAAGCTTGAGTGGTTGGTTTCTAATAAGTTTTGTAAATGTTGCTGTAGGATATGTATGCACAATAAATACTAACGCTCTGGCATATTGTGATGGTGATATGATTATATATTGCACAATGAATATGTGATGATGTTCTTGTGATAATATTGAGGCTATAATTAGTTTTTGAATTAAGCTAGCTAATTTCAAATAAGATACAAACACATCCCAATCCTAAAATTATCAGTAAGTTATAGTATTGTTTGCCTCTAGGCGCATAATTAATTGAAGGCCTAGTTTATCTGTTAATCCTCGCCCCATGTGGTGTCCCAGTGGGTACACTGATATAAATACACGATGTATTGGTCCACAATTAAATCTCTTATAAAAACATGTCTCTCAGGTGACTGAAAAATGGCTGTGTAGATACAACAAATACTACTACAACGGAGACTAAGATAACACATGTTACAATTAATTTGTCTTCCTTGCGTTCTTCTTATACGACAAACACTTCTAAAACAAAAAAGCAAAAAGCCGCTACTGCTACTGCTTCGGCTACTTTTACTGCTACTGCTGCCGCTGCCGCTGCCACTGCCACTGCCGCTGCCACTGCCGCTGCCACTGCCGCTGCCACTGCCACTGCCACTGCCGCTGCCACTGCCGCTGCCAGTGCTGCTGCTGCTGCTACTGATAGTGCTACTGCTACTGCCACTGCTACTGCCACTGCCGCTGCTGCTGCTACTGATAGTGCTACTGCTACTGCTGCTGCTGCTGCTGCTGCTTCTGCTGCTGTTGCTACTGCTACTGTTACTGCTACTGATACGGCTACTGATACGGCTACTGCTACTGATACTTCTACTGCTACTTCTACTGCTACTGCTAGTGCTACTGCTACTGCTACTGATTCTGCTACTGCTACTGCTGCTGCTGCTGCTGCTACTGCTGCTGCTGCTGCTACTGCTACTAATGATAATAATTCTCCTTCTACTTCTCTTTCTACTATTGCTAGCGATGCTTCATAATTTATTTTTAAATGTATCATTATGTTAAAACAGGAAAGAACTGTTATATATATTTTCTTAAAGGTGTAAAGAATCTAAACTTGTCTGCGATTAAAGTTTTATTTAACTGGATTAGTATAGGCCACATAACAGACGCTATTGTACTGATTTGTACTAAACACCATTTTGTCATAATCAACAGTTTTAACATGCCGCAGTTTCCTTGGAAGTTTACCTTTGATTGGAGTTATGTATAAAACATTAACAAGGTATTTGTTGACAGTTTGTCCTGTCACAATTATATATTAGTTGAGCCAAACTTGTGATAAAGATCCCTTTTGGGGTGGCGATAAATACTATTTATATTGTTCAACAGTGGGAGACTGAGAAAACATATGTTACAATTAATTTGTCTACTTTGCCTGCTTCTTCTTTATATATTTTTCTTGCTAATCGTTTAAGTTTAGTTGTAGTTAAGTAGGTATATCAATTTACATTTTTGATAGATATTTATTTGGATAGTAATAGTATGTTTTATTTGACTTGACATCATTGAACCGGTTTATTCATTGATAAGATCGGGATCTCCACAGGTGTTTAATCTCGATTGTTAGGTGGGGAGAAGGGTCCGAATGATAATGTTGTCGTCGGCTTACGAATCACATTTCACAAGTTGTAGACAAATATGCATACGTTATAAACCTAATTTAAGTATTACATAGATAATAACTTATCTTTATTTTGATGAACTACGTTTAAGGTATAAAACTATAATTATCTATGTGTTGTGTGCCGCATACATACCATCTTGCTTTTTTAAATTTGATCACAACGGTCCGAAGTCATTAACATGCAATATGCATGGTTGCTAAAGCACAGTGTATACTAACTAACCTATGTTTATTGTTGTTTGCTAGGGTTATTATTATTTTTATTATTTTGGGGGGGGGCTTTTATAGAAGATTTCAACTAGTCCTTCAATTAACGAAAAAAAAAATATTGGTATAGGAAATATAAAAGAGTAATAGACAGCTTCATTCATGCTGTTCTATTATGGTGTTTTAACGCATATAATTATGTATGGTTGATGAAGCACATTGTATGCTACCGATGTTTATTGTTGTTTGATGATGATGTTAAGTTGGTGTTGCTGTTGTTGTTAATGATGATGATGAGGAGGAGGAGGAAGAAGAAGAAGAAGAAGAAGGTGATGATGATGATGGTGGTGGTGGTAGTAGTGACGACGACGACGATGATGATGATTTTGATTATGATAATGAGATTTGAATTAAATTAATGCGTAAAGATTTTTCTTTTTAGCGGCCAAGTGCAGATATCTGCGCTCGGCCGCTGTAAGGGTTATGTAATATTTGCAATCTACATAGGAGTCAATAGCAGATACCAAGCACCATATGCTTATGAGAAACAAAAGCAAAATATTGGCAATCGCTGAAATCTCGAATATGACTTAATCATTTTATTAAATGAAAACCGGTAACTATTTTAAAAGGTTATTATATTGCAACAACTTAGCGTTGTTTATCCAAAAGACCATTGTTATAATAACAGGGACGTCAATAGGCCAAACTATTCAGGAAATATGATTTGAGTCGTCAAGGATAGATTTTGAGATCAATGTACGTCCGATGAGATTTAAAGGGAGTTGGAGGCGTAGGGACAGATTCGTTCGAGTACGCGATCATTTGAGAACAAATAATGTTGAAGCTTTATCGGAATTCCGGAAATTTGCGATCGGTACCGATTTTTCCTGGTTCTTTTTTATTGATTCTGATAAGTTAGCGGCCGGCAAGGACATGAATATTAACTGACGAAAACTTCTTCGCTACTTTCCGAAAATCTTCGACATGTTGCAAATATCCGTAATATTCCGCATTGTACTCACCAGAAATTGCAACTAGAAAGACTACAATAAATCAATTAGCTACGGCTCGGGCGGGGATTTACCTTTTATCCCTGTAAGGGACCTAATGCCCCAGACTACCGGCTATTTTTTCCGGAATTCGAACTTGATACACTTGATATCCCTGAATTAAATATTTATATCCGCAATTTTGATCTCTAGAGTGCTGACTGTTAGTATTGTATTTGACTGGAATGACTGTCGATTATGTGTTTTTAAGATTAAAAAAAGCTTACGAAGAACTTTGTGTTTGCTTTTTTGTACGCTTTCTTTTTAAAAATGTATTGTCCGCCACGGACGCAACAATTGACCAAATGTACCAGATTGTGGTCTCTTTAAAGTGCTATGTTTTTACTGCCGTGATATCTTTAACAAACTACACATTATTGATCGTGGACGTTTTATACTCTTATTGAATTTGTTTCCCCAAAATATGCTCTTCTATTAATAGATGTTAAGGTGACGATGTTCTAATTATAGATCTTACACGGCCAAGAAACACTAGATAGGTCTTTGCAAAGAGAGCTGTTGGATATCGTGAATGCGTTCAATGTGGCCTGTTTATTTCAGAAAGCTATGTGCAATGTTTTATGGGGATTTCTATCAAATTGCCAATTGCAAAATTTGATTTAATTCATTCGGACCTACAAGCGGGAAACTTCTTCATTAAAATTCAATGGGCTTTTAAGAAGTTCGTTGAAAGGCCAAATTTGACGTTAAACAGCAACGCCGAAAAAATTGCTACTCAGTTTTATGTATCACTTTTTTGTAAGATTTACCAGTAGACGTTCTTCAGTAAATTAAGCAAACACACAGTGCCGACAAATATGGAAGGGTATTTAGGTAAAAATTACATCTTTCTTTGTGACTGTGTCATGATTCTTGATGGTACTTTCAATTAGTATGTAGACACCTTTTCATGCTTGATGACACTTACATCTTGCCTGATGTCCAATGTCTATTTACATTCTGCTTAATGGTATCATGCATGTGTACAGATGCAACATTTTTGTTCGTTAATTGCATGCTGCATATGTGTATGTTGGTTTGTGCAGAGAGACTTGTGCAATAGGCGCAGTGCATAATGGAATCAAATATTAATGCGTTTAATAAATTAACGCGATGGTAAGATGTGAGTTTCACCCAAGCACAAAGCAACATACTATCATGCATGATACAATGATGTCAATTGACAGTCATTCCGAAATGCTACGGAGGACTACGGAAATTTACGGCGTATAACGGAAATGTTATGTTATAGGAGAAGTTGCGCACCTTTGTAAGATATTTGCTACTGAACCGAAATTAACCGCGTGTTTGTAGACTTAACTTTTTTTTGGTTAATGACTAACCATAATTTTTGTACAGTAATTTACCTTCAATAACCAAAGAAAGTCTATGGATATATTTCAATATATGCTACTAATGCATGTATGCAGAGCTCCAGATAAGACGCTTAAAGGGGCCTTTTCACAGATTTTGGCATTTTTTAACTTATTCGTTAAATGCTTTATACATGTATTGATAAATGTAAACATTGGATCGTAAAAGCTCCAGTAAAAAATCAAGAATAAAATTAAAAAAAGGAAAAGAACATTGCCCGGAGCAGGTTTCGAACCAGTGACCCCTGGAGTCCTGCCAGAGTCCTGAAGTAAAAACGCTTTAGCCTACTGAGCTATTCCGCCGAGTACACATACTTGACGTATTTTATACATTATATAAGCAATCGTCGTAGTTTCACAAAATTTAACGACAAAAAACAGAACTCTCCAAATTATTCAATCGTTTCGCGTTGCAACGCTTTATAATTTTTAGGTTTTAAAATCGTCAAAAGATGCATATAATGGCTATATTAGACCATGGTAAATGTTCAGTATTACTGTTTCCTCACAAATATCATAACTAAAACGAAAATTTACGAATCTGAAACAACTTTTTTCAATTTTGTCAATTGACCAAAGCGTGTATAGATCCCTTTTAAAGTCGTAAAAAATTGAATTAAATTTAGTAAAAAAGTAGACTTAAATTCTGTGCATACGGTTACACATTGGAAAAATAAAATAAGAATTCAAAAGGTGTGATCATTCGTAAAACTCAATATCAATGCATATAATGTAAACATTTTATCAATGAGTTCCCACTCGTCTAGGCCCTCATTACAATTATGAAATCAACAGCACTTTAACGTTATTATGAATAACAGACCATCTTTACAACAGTCGAAAAGCCGAACGTTTTCCATTATCTGGTCCTTTTATCGCAAAAAGTCTGCTGTAACCCGGCAATTGTCATGAGCGCTTCTTAGACTATAAACCTAAATGCGGATGTGCCAAAAATTATATTTACCTGAAAAAAAAGAATTAATAATAGACTTTAAGGCTGGATTATTATAGAGTGTAAACCAAGATTTTGCTGAAAAAGTTATCTGGAACTTTGCATGTATGTTGAGAGGAAATCGATTACATAATTTCAAATTTACTAGAGTACTTTTATATTGCACCACATAAAATGCTATAAAACAATAATATTGAAGTGCACATATAAACTTTATTATAGATGGGTAGGTATTTCGTGTCAATCTCTTTCACATATGAAAGAGCTGTTGGTCATGCTGCTTTAAGTATATATAGATGCATGACACTATTTAGATTAAGCAAAATAAAACACTAGGTATTTGCCAAGAGTCAAATATATACGAGCAGTAAGAGCGTAATCGTGCACAGCGAAACTTACTCATGTAGAATTGAAACTCTTATTGCTTTCTTTCGAAATAATTTCATGTGTCCGATCTAATATGCAATATGCCCGGTGTTTTTTTTGCGGATTAATGTTCCGTTTTAGATCCATAATTAACGAATGCCTCAATATTTTCAAAAATTAACACCGGAATAATGTTCACCGACATTTTTTCATACAGATTGGATATAAATATTATAGAGCTTAACAAAAAATATATTAAGACCTGTTCTCCCGGCACACGTGCTGGACACACAGGTGGTTAGCGTGTGGCTATGATAATAATTAGTGAAAACATCTTTTTGAATGTTAAATAATCATATTAAAACGAAAAATCAAATTTTCTATAAAATAAAATCACTATCGTTTTATATATAACAAGGTATCCAACTCGAAATCATCCGAAAACGGGGTGCATCGTTTTGAGCAGCCATTACTAAATTAATTTTGCAGCGATTTTCATGACCCGGTCTTATTCAACGCAGAAATGAATTTCCTTTTAGGAAATGTATATATATATATTGTTATATTTCTACACATGCTGGGTCAAATTTTAAGAAATAAAGCTATACATACTTCGCTTGACCCAGTTGTGATCGATCAGACCGTATTTATGAATGAAATCTCCAGTTGTAAAGACACAACTCCGCATTGGAGCAATGAAATCACTCTTGTGTGTAAAATGTCAGTTGGTTGAAATGTATGTAAACAAAGGTTTGAAAATGCGCTGGACAGTTAGTTTTGATGCATATTTCTACGGCAAGCACGGTAAGAATGTTTTTTTTCATACGTTTTATTGAATTATGGTATCGAGGTTCGTGAACTTTGCAGGGAAAATGCCCTTTTCCCCGTGAAGATTTCAGTCATGAATACTGTCTGATCGATCACAGCTGGGTCACGCGAGTTGTGTATCGTGTTATTTCTTAAAAGTTGACCCAGTATTTGTAAAAATATTGCAAGACATATACATTTCCAGAAAGGAAATTTATTTCTGCGTTGAATAAGACCAAGATCGTGAACATCACTGCAAAATTGATGAAGTAATGGCTGTTTAAAACGATGCATCCCGTTTTCGGATGATTTCGAGTTGGATACCTTGTTGAATATATATTTAACTTTTTTTTTTAAGAAAAGTTGATTTTTCGTTATAATATGATTACTTATCATTCCAAAATATGTTTTCACTAATTAGTATTATAGCCACACGCTAACCACCTGTAGCTGGACACTTTTAAAAAACACTATACAAATTCAAGTACTTATGCACTTAATTGATTGTAAACAATGACGGTTGAAATCCGTGCGTGGGAATTTTTCTGGTAACCAAGAGCGTTCATGACAAACCTGTTTATATGACATTTATTTATTGGTTTTTTCCAACTTGATTGAAAATTATGTTTTATGATATTTTAATACATGTAGATGAAGTAGTTGTTTTCTCAACGAGGAGTACAATAGTTGTACAGTACTAGACACGAGTACTTGTAACTTTCAGGTTTCTCTTTATACCACAGACATTATATAGTCATAAAATGATAAATATGTGTTTATAGAAATTGTAATTATAGCATGGTAAACAGACTAGAGAAATCTGAAAGTTTCACGCACAGGTCTGTGGCAATGGGGGTTTGGGCTACTTTATAAATATGAGGTCGATATGCAATGCACATCGGTAGATTACGTCTACTGTAATTATTTGGACTAGGGAAGGGCCACAATTCCAACACATCAGCCCCGTTATGTTCTGAATAAAATACATGTATAATTTCTTGAGTGCCAATTGCATCTTACAAATATCAAAAACATTCACGGCAGTCAATTCATTGTGTAAACCTACTGGTCTTCATGGCAATAATGAACGTATTTAGTTTAATGGAGATTATATAACGAAGGGAACTAATTCAGCTTATTCAGTTTACTAGTCAAAATGATTCGGATGTTTTCGCTTTTTTTCCGAAAAGTAATTTATTCAACATACGGAAAATAAACGCGCGCCACCTGTTGTCATAATTTAGTAACTTGCATTCTGCTTACTGCCTGTTGCTAACTGCCGTTGTTAATGACGCCTCGTGGCAAAACCGATTATGAATGGTTTCAGGAATAATGAACACAAACATTGGATAGTCACCAAGCATGTTGAAACAATCATCAAGTATAACCGATAGAGAACAAGCATGTTGGAACTGTCATGAAGCATGTTGGAATAAACATCACGCATAATGTAAATATTCATCATGAATGGTGTAATGTTGCAGCAATCATCAAGTATAAACGAATAGACAAAAAGCATGTTGGAATTGTCATAAAGCAAATTAGAATAAGCATCAGTCATAATGTAAATATTCACCACAAATGATGTAACTTTTACCTAAATATCCTTCCATAGACATGTGTTGTTACTAAAATAGACATAGAGATTTCTGCATTGGGAGTGACCTAATCATACTGTGCTTTAGCAGTATTACGGAATACCGTTAGTGCCATCGTGGTTACACATTAAAATCCAGAGGGCGAGAACGCGAGAACGCGATAGTACGATGGCGACAATGTGACAATACGATGATGACAGGGTGACAATACGATGGCGACAATGCGATAGTACGATGGCGACAATGCGAGAACGCGATAATACGATGACGACAATCAGACAGTGCGATGACGACAGTGCGACAATACGATGGCGACAGTGAGATAGTACGATGGCGACAATACTACAGTTCGATAGTGCGATAATACGATGACGACAGTTCGAAAATACGATGACGACAGTGCGACAATACGATGGCGATAGCCGACAGTGCGATAGTACGATGGTGCCAATGCGATTACGCGATAGTATGATGGCGGCAATTCGAAAATGCGATGGCGACAGTGCGACAATACGATGGCGACAATGCGATAGAACGATGGCGACATTGCGATGATACCACGGCGACAGTACGATATGACTATCGCATTGTCGCCCCCGTACTATCGCACTGCCGCCATTGTATTGTCGCACTGTCGCATTGTCGTCATCGTTCTAGCGCGTTTTCGCAATCGTACGAACGCATTGTCGCCATCGTATTGTCGCACTGTCGTCATCGTACTTTCGCGTTCTCGCATTCTCGCCCTCTGGATTTTAATGAGTAACCACGGTGGCCCTAACGGTATTTTGTACAGTAAAGTGCGTAAAATCTGGTTTGGAATAACAATTTATATGCCGAAAACAGATGTTGAAAACCCGACTTTGTTTTATAAGTAGTAGTCTAAATATACAATGAGTTTTCCGAGCATTAAATAAACATATTAAAATAAAATTCATGTTCGTATCGGTTGAAGTTCTTGTTAATAGTAGAAGCAAAGAACACAATAAAACGCTGATTGGGCTTACTAATTTGAGGCAAGAACAAACACATCGCGCTATTATATATAACATATAACGCGCATCCGCAAAGTTCGAGCGCCCGTCTCGGTGCCGTCGTTTCCGGTGAAAGTTTCGCACAGGAGCTACCGAGTTTGGATATGAGACCACGAATCATGGCTTGACTTTATATATCAGTCAGCGTAGAACCTGACCAGACTGCGCGGTTGGACAAGCTAGGATGGACCAACTTTGGCCGCATATGACATAAGACCCATTTTCGCATGACGCGGGTCATCTGACCTTTATAATGTGTATATAGCTTTGAATGGAATTTGCACATAGTTTTTGGCATGGACTTATTGTTATGTTAATGTGTTGCACGCTTTCAAAAGCAGAGGGCATATATAAGATCAATTATACTACGGAGTTCATTTTCTGTTGCAAAATGAAATGCAATAAAGATTGTTTCTCAGCGGTGTGTACAGTATGACAGCGTTGTCTGTCTGCGATGCATTTATACTGGTTCTAAGCTGGCATACTCACCAATTGGACTCAACCATCTGCTCGAACAAGAAATGATAAGTTCTACTAGCATAAACCTTTAATTGTAACTCATTTTAAAAATATTAATGTTATTTATATTATTCAATTTATTATTCAAAATTATAATTATTATTTCCTTTATTGTTGTTTTTCGCATTAAGAAACTTATTCGGCTTACGGAACTGAAAAATCCCATTGGAAAAAATCCTATGGGAGAAAAAATCCCATGGGTTTTAAAATCCCATGGGATTTTAAAATCCCATGGGATTTTTTTTTTAAACACGACTAAACGCATTAAAATATCGTAGTTGTTCATCATTTCATAAAATATGATGTTTCTGAAAGTTTCATGAACAAATCTCTCAAAATAAGAAAAAATCCCATGGGATTTTTTTCTCCCATTTTAAAATGGGATTTTTTTATTACTATATATTTTTATATATAATTGGCATAAAACCAATATACAGTCCTTAAATAACGTTAAAATACCTGCAAACGCAAATAAAACACGTTTTTTAAAATGTTCAAAATCCCATGGGATTTTTCTCCCATTTGCAAATTATGGGAGAAAAAAAATCCCATGGGAGAAAAAATCCCATGGGAAAATCGAAAATCCCATGGGAAAATGCAAAAATCCCATGGGAACCCCAACTTTGCTTATAAATTTCATAGTGAAGAAAACGCGTTTTTTGAGTGAAAATAACCAATTATTAATCAACGATAAGACTTTTATCGCATACTATGTCTCAAAGTAGCAAATCTTTAAGAAAAAGGGTACTTAAGTTTGCGAAATTTCGGTTTAGCAAAGTTTTTCCGGTGGCCGTTCACGGTAAATTTAGCAAAATGAAAACGAACGGTGCAAGACGCGAAGTCAAAACGGTCATGAGAGCACGAAATAATGTTCACACTGAAATTCACACGCCTGCATCTATTTCATTACATATTATTATACCTCACTTTTATTTACAATGCTAAACTCCTATTGGCCATCGTGACATAGAAATACTGTCAGACCCAGCGGGAATAAATTTACTGTCCAAAATATACTGTATCCCGCTGCCATAGCAATCACGTGCCGCCATCGGGAAAACATTTACTGACAAAAAAATACTGTATCCCGCTGCCTTAGCAATCACGTGCGGAATGTTCGAAAATTATACTGTCCCATTCGCGCATGCGCAGTACGCAGTTTTGCGTGTCCTTTGTATTTGGATAATTAAAATATCGATTGCAGCTGAAACTGTGCTGTAGAATAGATTAATGCAATTATTTTAGCTTTGACAGGAGTCAAAAAGAAAATCAATTTAGTATACTGTAAACGACAAGCTTACCTCAAAGGCAACTTTAATCCAATGCTAATAACAATAAAGTTACAACGATATACACTTCCAGTGTCTGTTCTTAAGGTGTTATGCATGACAAACACACAATCCGAAATACGTTTTGGATCCGTTCGATGCTTTAAACAAATATTTTACTGTTATAAAAAAACACCACGTCCATATAGTCTGGATTACCTGCCCCTTTGTATACAAAGAGTCAGGCACAGACGAAGTAATTGCGGACGCGATGGAAATAGTAAGTTAACTAGCAAATATTAAAAGGTGGTTCGTTTTGAAAGTATTTATTTCCCGATCAGTATTATTATTAATTATTTCAATGGTATGAATCATTTTCACGGAACGATTGATTTTGTATGAGATATTTCATTCTTCATAAGTTGAATAGTTTTCGGATAAATTAATGGAAAATGTAATTTCGGATAATACACAAGAGGAAGAAAATGACATGTGCGGGACTAAAACCTGTGATCATCATTATTCTATTATGACTACCGACTGAGCTTAAATCGAGATGCTTGTAATTTTCCATGGTGGGATAATAATCCTGTGTAACAAAGGTCTAATAATTTAGACTAGCCCTGACACTACACTTCTTTCTTCGTTTTTTCAGGTTATAAACAGCCAGTCAATTACAGATGCATTGCAGAAATATTGTTCAGAATTCCAAACTAATATATCAGAGCTCAAACCACTACAGTTTAAAGCAGTACAAACATTACTATCAAAAAAAGACTGCATCTGTGCTCTACCCACTGGTTATGGCAAATCATTAATTTACGAAATTTTACCTTTTATTGTTCCAAAATGTATTGTGATTGTTATTGTGCCTTTAAATGCCATAATAGAACAGCAAATACTGAAACTCTATGGACAATCTTTTTCTATGTCTATGAGTATAGACACTGTTGACTTATCAATTACCAAATATTTTTTCTTTCATCCAGAGACTGTTTTAAACTCTCTTGAAGTGAACAAACTATTTCGCTCTGTTAAATTTCAAGATTATAACAAGTTTCTTGTAATCGACGCGGCTCATTGTGTTATTGAATGGGGCGGAGAATTTAGGAAGGACTTTAAAAGAATATACCAACTGAAGTCTCTTGTAAGTTGCCCAATTCTTGCTTTGTCAGCAACAATAACAAAAGCAGGTCAAACTGAAATTGCAAAATGTCTGCATTTGACTAACTATGAAGTTGTAAGTGCTAGCCCTGCAAAAGACAACATTAAGATGGTCGTTATGAATCGTCCTAGTCCAAACTCCAAAGGGAATACCTCATTTACACCATATGACTATATATTTGTACCGGTTTTGCAACAACTGAAGAGTGAGATTGATAATTTTGAAATAACTATTGTATATTGTAAGACAATTAATTGGATTGGTTATGGATATGAACTTGCAAAGCAAATACTTGGTGATGAATTCTACTCAGGAAAACCATCGGAGAAAACTGCAAGAGTCATGATGTACCATTCATCTATGGAAGGCTCTGATGGGAAGGTACGATGTTGTATTATTTAGATTTACAAAAATACAGTCAGTAATATGAAAATCAATCATAGTATAAAATTGCATTATTTTGTTTTTCTAAATTGCCCAATTTACATATTTTAAATATGTAGTTTCAGTAAATATGACACTAGTTTAATTGTTACTTGTCAGAAACTATTTAGTAAAGTTGATGTTTTATTATGAATGGATCTAGTTTAATCTTTGAGCCATCAACATGCAAAGTATTTATATGTTGTTTCTTTTAAATAATTTTCAGTTGAAGAAACATATTGTTGAGACGGTACAGACTGAAAGGTCTACGATCCGACTGATAATTGCATCTGTGGCTCTAGGCATGGGTGCAGATTTGAGGCATGTTAAGAGGGTGATTCATGCTGGACCTCCTACTTCCTTAGAAAGTAAGTTTAGGTATTTAAAAATAGTAAACAATTTCAAAAAAGTTTATTTCATAGATATTTATCAACATTGAAATGCTTTGAGTATTATACCAAAAGTAGTGTAACGAACACAGCATTCAACAACATTGGTCATAATGTTAGCATAATTAAGCTCCAATATTAGATATAAAAGTCAACAAAACAATTTGAAGTTTGAGCAATGAGCACAGAATTGAGCATTGAGCACAAACAAGTTAACAAAGTTTTGATCTGCTGATGCAAACAAACTGACCTCAGTACTGACCCGAGCTTATATAATTTTATTTTGTGCTTTAAGTTCTATTCTGTGCTCTCAGCTCAAACATAACACATAATGTCACATATAATCCTAATTTTTTCTGGAGCTGTTTATTACCTTTTAACAAAGTTTTCCTAAAACTAGAAACAATTTTCCTAACATTTTTACCAAAATGTACAATTGTAAACCAATGAATATCTTGAAAATCTTCATATATGTATATAGTGTTTTTCCCAGGAGGGCGAAGGGCCATGTTGCAGTAAATTCAAAAAGGGCATTTTAACGCGCCGTTTATGCAAAAAAGGGCAGACATACGCGTGGTTCCTTTTAAGCTATGAAAGTACTGTTATAGATAATTACTTATCAATGATAACGGCTATGGGTATACTTGTATAGGTTATTTTTACTTATCAATTATAATGTGATTACAACATTTATCATTAAGTTGAAGACAAATAAGGTCATAAGGCAATAAAGATGTTATCGATAAGGGCACGTGGCGAGTTTTGCCTTTGAATAGGGTGGCGATCCGGGAGGGCGGCATGGCACATCGCCACGCTAAGAGGGCCTGGGAAAAACACTAATATATACACACATTATATTTGCAGCTTATATACAAGAGATCGGCAGAGCAGGAAGAAGCCATGATGATGCCCTGGCCATTCTCTTCTTTAACAAATCAGACATTGCATCTGAACATATGACCAGAGAAATGAAGGACTATTGTGTAAACTCAACTATCTGCCGAAGAAGTTTAGTTAACCAGTATTTTGGTTTTGAAACTCAGGAAGTCAAACAGTTTTCAATTTGTTGTGATTTGTGCAATAATGAACTGGGGATAGAATATGATTTTAGTAAACTGTCAGCTAACTAAAAGCATACATAGCTTAGTTTTCTTAAACTTCACCATGACACGTAAGCACAAAGCTTTTTTTAATTTTTATTACAATTACTGTTGCTGGTCACACCATCCCCTTAAAATAGGGTTGGTTAGTTGGCAACTGTTTTTATTTTTATTTTTGGATGATAAAATTGTATTTTATGATTGTACTGCTTAACGAACGAATATTTTGTAGAATCATTTGATATCTTATCCTCTCACCTGATTTATTTAATGCCATTTTGAAATCTGGTGTTTTTCCTAACTGTTGGATGGAAGGTAAGGTTTTTCCTCTCCACAAAAAAAATGTTAATAATGTAAATAATTACTGAGGGATAGTTTTGAATAGCTCACTAAACTTCTTCGGCAGATAGTTGAGTTTTCCAAAATATGTACGGGCATATTTTTAGGCAACAAGTAGTAGATGTTTTTAATCAATCTTGGTCCAATAGTGTATCTGAAAGTCATTCTTAACATTCATATTGCCATTTTTAACAACATATAAGGTTATAATCTTATTTAGACTTTGTTACAAAAAAGTATAGTATTTGTATCAAATTTAAACCATGTTTTTTATTTGTTTCATATTGCAAAGTATTATTTGTTTAACATGTAGCGTGACATTTTATTTTTTTAAACTATAAATCATAAGATTGTTATTTTTTTATTGATTTCATTGCTAACACATAGTTAAATCTTGTAATTTATGCATAATGTGTCTTTGCATTTTTGTTAAAATAGCAGCGAGTATAGTATATTTGTTTTAACTTTTTCATTGTTAAAGCATAAGCTTAAATCTTGTAAATGAATTTTTTAAAGTAATTTACCGGTTCTATATGAATAGGACCTTCTTGAAACATTTAAGTACATTTATTATTTTATATACACTTTGTGTGTATTTATTGTTAAGTATTGATTCGTGATATACACTATCAGCATCATTTACTTTTTTTTCTTCACTGTAAAAATTGAAGTCTTAAATTTGGCTTAATCTGTTCTGCAAAAAATAATAGTTTTATTAAAAATAAGATTTGTTGATTAATTGAATTTTCACATCTTTTTAGGAAAGTCTATCCTCGAATATTTTAAATATCTTAAATATATTTGATTAGGTTGATTTATTTATCATTTATGTTTGATGAAAATTTATATATTCTATGTTGACTTAATGCAAATGTTAGTAAGGAGAGTGCGTATGGGTGAAAATGTGTGAGAATGGTACGGGAGTTTCGTGATTTATGATTATAAATTAACATTTGATTGTAACGATATACCATGTAGTATAAGTTACCTAATAAAGGTGTGTTCTGTTCTTAATTGTGCTTCTATGCTTATTTTACTTTAAAAATAAATCAAATATACCTTAAAAAGAACTTATTTATAAATAATTGACTTTTGACATATTTAAAGAAAGTGTCAATCAAAAAGATTGGGTGGGAATAGAAAAAAGAGGGTCAATCTGGTGACCAGAAACAAGATTGTTTTTTTCGGCCTTATGGGAAACAGTTTCTGTAATACAAATTCCTTTTCTATAAAAATGTTTGTAAAATTTAAACATTCTATGTAATTTGAATAAAGAGTTCAGAACTATTAAGCATAACAATGTTACCATATTGCTTAACGTCCAATTTCATAATAAAACTTAATTTGGTTCTGGGAAATCCATTTGTGCAGTTCTTCCGTGTTAATCTTCTTTACCGGATTTTTGGGACAGTGCTTCATTGAAGCAATTTGTCTTCCACACACATGCTGAAATGGCCTCACTTTTCTCAGGTCTTTAATAATTGCCTTTTCATCTTCAACAGATGACAACACTTTGTGCCTTTGAGCACGATGAACAACTTTTGTTTGTTCATCAAAGTTGTCACAGATTTTCTTCATACCATAAAATGCACAACTTCGTTTCCGCACTGAAGACTCGGACTTGTTAGAACACATCGCTTTCAGATGACCTTTTGTCAATCTAACCAGGTGTTCCATTTCTAAATCAGCTGGACTGTTTGTATCAAGTTTCCCCCCAGTATTAACAAACATTCCATACAAACTAGAATATGCCTGACTCTCACTTAACAAAGCAAATTGCTGACACAATAAACGAAGAATTTCAAGAGCATACTTCGATCTGGTGTTATGTCCTTTTAAGATGACCATAAGTATTTTCAGGACTGCCAGTAATCTATCTCTGTCTGGGTATTTTACCACATCATTCAATTCCATGAACAGAACACCTAGTTGTAGAACAAGGTTCGCATAGTCAGATGCTTTGTCACAGTATCCATGGTCCAAGTCACTATCAAGTTTACAAGCATCGAGAATTTTTTCTGTAACTGGTTGAACTACTTCCAATAGCCAAGAGGAGACTGAGTCATCATCATTCGGCAGATGAATATCAGGAACAGTATTGTAGTCATTAATGCCAAATTGCTCACATGCTGCCTCAATTATGTACGATTTGATAAAAGATACTGCCAGCTCTTTGCAATGATTATAATGGTTTTTGACGTCATTACCATCAGCATCTGTTCGAAGCATACGAATCTTTTGTGCATGGAGTGTGAAGGGCTCTGTGTTTGTTGTATTATAGAGTTGTTGATAAAACAAAGTGAGAACAGACATCTGTAAATGGAAAAGCTCAAATGTAATTGGTGTCAAATGGTGAAATCTCTCCATTTCAGTAAGTGCTGCTGCTCTTAAGCGCTTAGCTCCTGAAAATCTTTCTCGAGTGAGTTGGTCTCCACCAATGTGCACCTCCATTGCTTCAACTTTTGCCTGGTTGCAAACAGATTTTACAAGATTTTCATAGGAATCTAGTATTTCTACCACATCTGAATATTTCTGTTCATTTTTCGACATCACTGGGAGAGGAATGACTTGATTTTTTCTTCTAAACTCTGGAAATTCAGCAAACTCGCCTAGAATTGGTTTGTTTGCCGTTTCTTTTGCGAACTTCATCCAGGGGAAGAACTCTGTCATGACTCGGGAAATCAGCTGGGAGATATTCTTCTTCAGTATTTGAATATCCTTTTCTTCTAACAAGAATACTGACACAGGCAGTGCTCGCAGGTCACATCTTGGTGTATGGTGGGAAAGGTGACTAAAACTTAGGTTTTGTATGATAGCCATTGACCCAAACCAATGCTCCATATGAGCTGCATTTCCTCTTGATTTACGTTCATGGGTTAAACCTACATGAAAGTTAATGTTGTCCCCAACAATTCTGAATTTCTTTCCACTGGCAATGGCATCAATTAGTTCATTATTAAAGTGTCCCGATATCTGATCCATGGTATACAACATGCCTGAATGGCTCAGAGTGACACCCAAAGGTTGAAGTCTGTCATACACCTACACTGATCAAACATTTTTGTCTATGATTCATTTGAAGTTTTTTATTTTTATTTTAATATTACCTTGAATAAATCAACTAAAATGGGTTTGAAAAGCTAAACCAAACACATTTAAGTAATACTCTTATATTTCCATTTAACTGAAAGGCATTCTATTAAGTGAAAATAAAAAAATATGGATACATTTTATACAAATGTAGTCATTGAATAATTCATATTTATGCCCCCCTTCAAAGAAGGGGGCGTATGTTGTTTTGCACATGTCGGTCCGTCGGTCCGTCCGTCTACCAGATGGTTTCCGGATGATAACTCAGACACTAAGGCCTAGGATCATGTAACTTCATAGGTACATTTATCATGACTGGCAGATGACCCCTATTGATTTTGAGGTAAATAGGTCAAAGGTCAAGGTCACAGTTACTAGAAATAGTAAAATGGTTTCCGGATGATAAGAACGCTTACGCCTATGATCATGAAACTTCATAGGTACATTGATTATGATTCGCAGATGAACCCTATTGATATTCAGGTCACTAGGTCAATGGTCAAGGTCACAGTGACTCGAAACAGAAAAATGGTTTCCGGATGATAACTCAAGAACGCTTACGCCTATGATCATGAAACTTCATAGGTACATTGACCATGATTTGCAGATGACCCCTATTGATTTGCAGGTCACTAGGTCAATGGTCAAGGTCACAGTGACTCCAAACAGAAAAACATTCCATTGGTTCTTCTTTAAAATTTGGTCAAAAGATGATTGTCATTAAATGTAAAGTAATATTAAAACAAGATTGAAGCAACAACTTTCAGCTTTAACTAATTCAGTGTGTTCGGTTTTTGAAGCTCTATGATACTTTAAGGATAAATAACAAATAAACAAATCCAAAGTATAAACAAAAAACAACAAACTAACATTCACAAGGTACATTTTTTTTTATTTCTTATTTATGACATCTGCTGTGTAGAAGAGCAATTTATCTTTTATAATGTTGACTTTAAAATTTCTATTGTTTGGAGATACCTGACTGACTCATGAAATCGACAGGAACATTTTTTTGGCTTCTATATAAGGCTTAAAATGATTTATTAGTGAAGAATTACAAACCCTGAGAATCCTGCTGGGAAATCACTTTTGACATCAAATTTAACACATGTTTACCTAAGGTATATTAATGAAATTGAAGTTCTAATTACATATAGAACTACAAAAACAATTCAAATGGACAAGACATAAGAATAACAAATTTGCAAGATTTGCAGATTTGCAAACTTTTTCCTGATTGTGTTAAGGGTAGAATTAAAACAAGAGGGCCATAATGGCCCTATATCAATCACCTAAGTACAGCTAGCCAATATTTGTTAATGGCATAGTGACCTAGTTTTTTACCCCTGTTGACCCGTCTTTGAACTTGACCTACAACTTCTCCAAACAAAAATCCTGACAAAGTTTCTGGATATATAAGCAGAACAAAACATCAAATGGGAGTTAAGAGAAGAAGGACATTCATCGATCCTATGAGCTCATCTGAGCTCAGTTGAGCTAAAACATCAAGGACCTTAAGTGCCTGGGACAGCGCTATTAAATAGATGTTCCAAAAGATTTATTAAATTTCCAAACAAAACATGTGTCATGAACAGTAACAGGAACATAAACATTCAAATGCCCAATTTCACAAACTTAATGTTAAAAAAATATAACACGATTTATTACTGGTTTTTTATCAAATTGCAAGAAACTATATATTGCAAAGTTCTAGTTAAGAAAGATTTTTTGAAATAACTGGTATGTTTTTATCTGTATGTGTATTTAGATATTGTGAAATATTTAAAACATATAAAGATATATTCAAAATGCATACATTGAATATTTTATGAAACAAACATTCATTCACAGCTGAGTTGGGCAACTCTTTAATGATAGTTTCTCTTGAGTTACTCATACAATGATTTAATATAAATTGCACACTTCACAATATTGCATTCTATACACAAGGTCTTAAACTCATATTTTGTGCTATTGGGCTTTAACATAACATTTGAAAAAAAAAACACCAAACACAGTTGAAACAAATTGTACTTTTTGGCTTGTTTGTTCATTAGCTAAAGTCATTGCGATCATCTTTTGAACTAACGACAACTCCTGGTATCGTGTTTTCATCAACATTCCAAACACAGTAGATATGACCGGTATAAGGCTCTGGACAGATTTTGTATTCCCTATCTTAGAAGTTGGTAGAGACACAGCCAAGAGAACATCAGCTAGCAATGGCTGTTGCTCTAATAATTCATCAATGAGTTCATGCCATTTAAATTCAGCCAGGTCACAGAAATCCTTTTGGGCCAAAACACTGTCCTTGTTGCAGCATTCTTTTGCTGCATATTCAATTTCATTTAAAAGTTCAACAATGATACTTCCTCTCATTGGAGAAGACAATATATGCCCTGCTACTTCTCTTGGAGAGCTGGAACCTGATTGAAGCAAAAAAAGTAAAATAATAAAAAAATAAATAAAACAAATACATGATAATATTGCTTGATAAATCAGTTTTTTTTTCTTTTAAAGAAATGCAATATAATTATATTTTAGCAAACATAAATGTATGTTTATATATCATAGACTTCTTAAAAAGTGTTTTATACATTATTAGTAGTCATTTCAAAAAATTAATTTGTTCAAATTGAATAAAAATTAGTCATATATTTTACAATAACAAAATATCTTATTGATAGCTGTTTTAGATTTTTTATTTTATAAAATCACCCACCCCTTTGCTACATTTATCATCTCCCACTGTTTCTGTTGTGTTACCAAAAATACTGCAGTTTAGTTTAAACAATATTTATTTTGAAAACATACACATATACCATGTACATATATAATACAATATCATACATATTTGTTAAGGATTGAAGAGATAGCTTAGCTAATTTAAAACTTCACTCCCCAGATGCAGTTTCCACTGCAGTGCTGGAAAACTGGACATGTAAAAACACGGCTCTATACTCCCAGGGGATGGTGGGTGCAGTGGATACAAATGACTGGTGCATAATGCAATTAATCATTAATAATACTCACTTATTTTTTGTATGATCTCCTGTATCTCAGACTCTTTTAGCTCAAAGTAGGTCCTTAAACGTCTTAGTGCGGCCGTATTTACTGTTTCAGCACACACATTCGTTGTCTGAAATGACCATTATCAGTTTTTGATTTGGGGTTGAACATTGTTGTTTGAGGCAACATGCAATACTCTAGTTTTATTATATAAATTTGACTAGCAATTGAACGACAAAAGATACCATATAAATCATTTAGTATTAATAAAATTCTGTGTGAACTATATCATGTGTATCGGTAACACAATTTAGATTTATCAAAAACTACTTCAACTATTCATGTCCATACACTAACACTGAAAAGAAATCTGGCGCATCAGTATGTTGCACTAACTTTAGGTCATCATATAACAGTTTAAAAACAGATCAAATCACATTGTCAAATAAACTTACATTTACATACTAGTGAGAAGTTGATTATCAGTAGCTTGTACATAAAATATTGTATTTAACTTACCCCCTGCAGATTTTTCCGTGGTTCAAAAAAAACCCAGTCTTGTTTGTTAGACCTGAAACATTTAATATTCCTTTACTTAAAACTATAAATATATCTCTGTTCTACCAAGCAAGTCATTTAAACATTCTGACAATATATTATTCATATTTTAAACATTTAAAGAAGTTGGTTCACAGACTTGTGAAATTTACACTATTAAATTAGTTGTGGTTGTCATATAATTTAGAATTTATGATTCAGAGCCCTTCTATCAATAAATTAACATTATTGGTAAAGTACCAAAAACCAAGTGAAGTTAGAAAATATGAATCAAATTTATAAAGATATTGGATACAAATTTCAAAGTCTGGGACAATTATTTTTAATAGTGCAATTTTCACAATTATGAGAATGAGCTTCTGATAAAATATGGTAATGGTAATTAAAGACTATTAATCAAACAAGGCAGTATAAAGTAATAATATAAGCAGCTTTCAGTTAAAACAGAAATAAAAATTTAACGGGTTCAAAAACAGCCTTTAAACAATGCATTTTTGAGAAAATAATTGGGTGAACAATGACTTCACCACTTGGGTGGGTAACTGATTTCCTAGCTGTATATTGTTTTAGACAATATCATCAAATTAACTTTCAGAATTAAATTTTACTTGCCTTTGCTTATTATTAAAAGACAAATCAGTCTGGGTTCACACATTGTTTCCTTTTGTCTCTGACAGCGGCGTAAAATCCACAAAGTCTTCATTAACAGAAGTACACATGGTGCTGTTACATGTACCAGAAAGATTTAACCGCCAGGCTGCCATCTTGCAGGACTTCCCTATATAAAGCAAATGAGATGAGTACACAGTAATTAAGTCTGCAATGAAACAAAGACCATACCTACTATAACTACATCAAATAATAACCTTTAACAATAACTGCTTTACTGCACAAATGAACCACAGTCAACAGATACTGGGGCCTGGCCTAGTCATTAAAGACATATGTACAGCTTATGGCATATAGTAATGACAGTTTTCTAAATTCAATTTAATAAGCATGATTCATATGACATTATATCATACATAAATTAAAAATTGAGTGCCATGCCAGCAAAATAAGGAAAATATACTAATGTTATCACTGTTTAAGAATCATTATTTACCTGTTCTGTTTTTTTCCACCAAACATGTTGTTCATTGCAATTGCGCAGTTGTTCCAGAAACTGTTTTCTGACTCGCCATCTTTTCGTAATGTCTGACTGTATTCTCTCAGAAAGGATGTCTCATCAAGGGACCATTTGTTGTGTCTGTTTTTTTCATCCTAGATCAGCGATGAAACATGAAAATTTGAGTGTGTAATGGCAAAGCTGAAAAAATGATTGATGGGCTTTTGCTTAAATAGTTTATATGAATGAAGAGTGGTTTATTTGATCTTTGAATTAAAATTTTAGCCCATGTCCTAATGCAAAGAACTTAATATTAATGGCATAAATAAAATAAATAAACAACAAGACAGTGTTCTAATAAGCAAGCCTATGTTAAAAGATAGTATATTTACCAAATGATGGTACTTAATAAGTTATATTTTGTGTGTTCAACAAATTTTACAATTGGTTGAAGAGATTTCACAATTATAAAAATACAATTGAATTATTATAGAAAAGAAAGTAGTACTAGAAAGTGAAAAATAATCACCAGTTCAATCCTTTTATGTTCATGTGTAGGTGTTTGTCCTGTGGGAGTTGACACTGCCCTCTTGCTTCCTCGTTTCGGAGGGGTACTTGAGTCTTTGGGGGCACAGGAACTGTATATGTGATCTGGGCCAGACCTACTCCCGATCACTTGAAACCCAGACACTCTCTCCCCTTTTATATAAGTATGATCCATCTGAAATATGATTTATGAATTAATAAAATAACTTTGTCTTGAAAACCATGAACCATTTTTAATGGAGTTTAGAAAAGATTTTTAGAAGCATTTTTGTTAATCTGGGAAAAGCAGGTCTGAAATTCGACTGTGGTTAAACTGGAAAAAGGCCTGAATACATAAAGATGCAATGTTAATCAAAGATAACCACACCGCAATGCATTCATATTTGTCACACTACTCAAACATACGTCAGAAATACAGTATGTTACAAATTTACTCAGACATCCGAAATAACACTATCTGTGTACTTGTCCGAAACATACTCAGGTTATGGAACATTAATTAACTCTTATATGCGGAAGAACTCGAAAAAAAGGAAGAACGTTTACAGAATGAAATATATGCATCTCGATTGAAAAATGAATGAGAGCCCGACGAACCACTTTTTAAAAATATTTGGTTAACTTACTATTATCATCGCGTCGGCCATTATTCCGCTCATGCCAGACTTCTATTTGTTTACAATAGAAGCTGGGCACCAGACCACAGGTCCATAGTGTTGTCCCAAAATGTTTCGTCACCGAAATGACGTCACACAAGTACGTCATAAATTGCGTAATCAAGTGATGAAAATAAAATACGGAAAGCTGGTTCTGTAATAGATCTATATTTTTAAAGAAATATTTGACGACTAAGAAAATTGATGGGATAAATTGATTACTAGGTCGGTGCCGAATAAAGCGAAGTTCATTTTGCTCTGCCCGTAAATCTGAACCACTCAACATATTAATGGTTGTGTATTGCTGAAATTAAATTCAATAATTGAATAATAAAATTGTTCATGGTTCATATAAATTGTTCATGTTTGAATACTTTATTCGGTATAATAAAATAAATATTACATGTCTGACTTGGCTTTGCCTCGGTTGACAGTATTTCCTCAAGTTGACAAATTTACTGTCATCCTGTCAGCCATGTAATATTTATATACTATTAAGTTCAAAATTTTACTAATATTTATAGTATTGTTACATTAAAGTGGTGTTGTGTTTCTATAGTATGTTGATATGTCCATGAGTTTTAGCATCAACAACAACAACTACTACTACAACAACAACAACAACAACAACAACTACTACTACTACTACTACTACTACTACTACTACTACTACTACTACTACTACTACTACTACTACTACTACTACTACTTCTACTACTACTACTACTACTACGACTACTACTACTACTACTACTATTACTAATACAACTTCTACTACTACTACTATACTACTACTGCTTCTACTACTACTACGATAATCATTTGAATATATTTATCCACTTTGAATTTCGTAAAAAAAAAACATATACTAATTATTATACACTATATGATAAAGCGATGCATGAACACGTTTACCTAAGAAAGTCATTAGCTTTTATTTTACAAATGTAAAGTCGTCAAACAGCAGGGCTCAGAAATATATATTTTGATATAGCATGTGCTTTTAAGTAAGTTATTTCTTTATGTGTTTGGTTAATATAATAAGTTAAAGCCATAGATAGCTCAACATAAACTGTGGACTTTTATCAGACATTAATGAAACAATGGCACACACCAGCGCATGAACACGTACGATTGCGTGAACAACCTTTAACGAGTGTGGGTCCTTAATTATGTATACGTTTGTTTCGCGCTCTCGTAAAAATTGAAAAATAAATTGCGTTTAGGTGGTAAACGAGCGTTTTCAAGAACATATTTTCGTTCAAATCATTGGAGTAATAGATAGTTATGTAATATATAATGCGAACAATCAGGGGAGTAAGCGAAAAGAGAGAAATAGCAGTGGAATTAGTGGCTGTGTAACGAACAAAAGTAAACAATGTGAACATGGAGGACCGTCTGTTGGTCAGGACCTGAACAAATCACTTAGTGGTTTGCTGAGCCAAGTTAACTCTGTTTTAAATGAAGTGGTTCAGACCCTATATAAATGGTGGATACATGTGAAGCATTTGTTAGTAGGGGATGATAGTGACGTTCGTGAAAGAATGGAGAGCGCTTGGGTTCAACCTTGCATGTTCGCTTTAGCACAAACCATCCAACATCTCGTCCAGAGGATTTGTTCAATGGAAAAGAAACTAGAAGGTATCCAATTGATGGAGAAAAAGGTACCATACTTCGAAAATGAAATAAGGAAGGTATGGGTGGTAATCGATGATCGGGCTAAGGGCACAGGAGAGCGGGTGAGCCCTTTACAAGAAAGGTTAGAGCTGATCAATATGGGTTTTACCCTGATGTCGACCCGGGTCAGAGAGATTGAAAGAAGACGAGACGAGCTACATGAGAAGGTTACATACCTCCAATCGCAGTCAATGAGGAATAACCTATCTTACTTACATTTCAGTAGATAGTTCGACTGGAAATAAGCCCGCAGAATTGTCAGAACGCAAACTGAGAGATCGCCTAGAAGTCAGCCCCGAAACTCTTTACAGAAAAGGCGGATGCCATCCGGTTTGATCGAGTGCATCTGTCACCTTGCCATCCGCTATCCTGCAAAACGAGAAATATTGTGGCAAAATTCACATTATGGAAACAGCTGACGGGTAAGGAAAACTTAATGTTCTACGAATTTCAGAAGGCGGTAGCATACAAGCGCCGGAAACTGGTTAAATTAATGAAGGACGCTAAGGACAATGGGAAACGTGCCTGCCTGGTGTATGACATCCTATACGTGGACGGCAAACCGGTCAGGGATTAGGGGGACGTTAAGGGTGAGCTTCGATTCTCTACATGGACTTTCCAACTTGAAGGCGAAACTACAATCAACTGATTTTGTAAATATTATTTCTTTTTACGACATTGCTTTCTTTATGACTATAACAAAATTATTCCATTTAACACGATATTCAAATAATTTGTCAATTTGTAGATGATTGTAGTTCAATAACTGAATAAGCGCCGCGAAATCTTTCCCGGCGCGGATGCGGCAGTTATCAGGTTGTGGGTCTCTTACAAATCTGGTTTGCAAAACTAGCTATTAACCTTAGTTGTTCGCAAGCGAACAACTAAATACGACGTCATAGTCACATGGTATTTGTTTTTGTGTTTAGCGTTCTTTCTCGTCATGTGGTATTTTTTCGGAGGTATTTTAGCGTGTTTTTTTCGTCAAAACGCAGTTCATTAAAAAAATCGTGACAATCGGAAACATTTTATCCATTTGCGCTAAAACTCAACAGAAAACAACAAAACTGTTTGGTTTGATCATTTTCGATATTATTGTGTGTGATATATGTTTGAATAAGACTTAGCATTTTGACTCGGTACTAAATAGTACGGGGAAGACACAATGGACTATCGATAAACGTTGATAACACAGTTTTGCTTTCAAGATGAGGAAACACAAACTACCGAAATAATATAGTGTCATGATAAGACGGAAATCGTTTCATTATCTAACCACAAATGTTTGCCGTACTCTTCAGTCGGTATGGAAATCGTTCTTGAAAGACTGAAATGCTACCGAAATTGGTCAGTTTGCTATAATTAACACAGTTTGACTTCAAGTTTCTATCAAAAAGTACTGAGCTAAGATGTTCCATGTATAAGAAACAAAGATATTTTTATAGATCCGCGTCATGCGAAAATGGGTCTTAAACCATATGCGGCTAGCGTAGTTATGGTCCAGCCTGCACATCTCGCAGTAGGTCAGGAGATACCTAATATAACAATTGCTTCATTTGTGTTTAAAGTGTTGTGTCAATAATTCAATGAACGACATGGGAAACTTGTCATAAAGACAGCATTACGGCACACTTCAAACTTCATGTAGCTCAAGTTATGAAGAATATATTATTCATCAGATTCTAAAAGGACTTTGTGGTACAAGCTGAAAATGTGACAATGAATGATTCGGGCTGCTTCCTGTAGCATTCGATATTATACTTTTTACTATATAAATGCGTACATGAGAACGCTGTTATGTTGTTTGTTGCGGAACTAGGAGACATATGACCCCAAAGGTTGCTACATGCGATGCGTTCCTAAACGTAGGTCACCTTTGGCTTTTTAAGCAATATAGCCTCAAGCCAAAAAGTGTCCCTGAAGCATGGTACGTTGAAAGGAGAACTTATACTGCCTTGCTATATAACCTAGCTTTTTAATAAACGCGGTATAGTGTCTGCCTGATTTGGAAACGGGAGGCCCGGTTTTCAATCCCCATTGTGATCGGGCATTTTTCTGGCTCGGTTACATCCCAATCTCTATTCGGACTTTGCATGCATCTATTCACATAAACAAATTCGTTATAACGAACTATATGAGAAGCATTAATACTTATTTCGGCGTAATTTCCGAAACATCATTTTTTGAATAAGTTTTTTTTTCATGCGTAATTAGTGAGCGATTTTTGTTGATAGTAGAATTGTTTAAAATATCATCACATATACATATAGTAGTTCCAGCTGTCCGAAACAACACGGAAAACCTCTCATGCCAGACATGCGCACCGCGTCTAAAATCCGGGCAACCTAACGACATGATCGACCACTTCACGGTGATGGACAACCTTGAGCTGTGCAAGAACAATGAGCCTATCCCCGACCTTCTTGAATGTTCCGGCTACTGCAGCTCGCACTCGTCATACAATCACTTGATGCGACAATTGCAAATGTTGCCAGGCTACTGCCATGTAGAGCATGAGCGTGGTACTTAAGTTATAAGGGGGCCGTAAACTAAATAGACCGAACAGAAGAATTGCGGGTGTGTTTTTTGTACGTTTTAAATAATATTTTTGCGTATATTCGGTCAGTGTAAATGTCAAACATGTACAAATATTTTTACAACTTGAGTTAATTAGCAATGTATTAAATTTTAATTCACAATCTGAAAATTCCGAAATACTATATATTTTGTAGAAGTTGTTAAGAAGAAGCTATAAGCTTAACTTCTTGTCGATTGATAGGAACTTGAAAGAAGAATATCCGGTATGTTAAAATGCCCTTCAATATGCCCACCGTTTTTAAAACATGTCTCAGTGGACCGCAGAATAACAATATTATTACACATTAATTTCAAACGAAAAGCATGTCAGCACTTTTCCTTAGTTAAATGTTGTCAAACATTATTCATCGATCAATGAACAAAACATTCAAACAAATGTGCAGAAGGCTAATAAACGGTAATGTGTGGGTGATAGTTATTTTTATGAATTTAAACGTAAAGAAATAGCAATGCATTCATGACTGTTCAGTAAACCCAAGGCGTAAAATGATCCCCTAGTTCTCTACTTGATTTATTGCAGTTATGTCAGGTATACAGCAGTCGTTCATTAAAATGCAATACAAGCTTGCAAATATGAATACAAAACGCATGTTCTAGAACTGAATTATAAAGTTTAGTTTTATTACTGGGGGTGTCATTTGTGACACTCCCTATACACCAGTTAATCATTAGGCACATACGATATCGATGACAGCCACAACATTTAAATAAATACTAAATGATGATTTCAATGAGGGAAATTTTTGTTCGGTTTGTTCTATTCATGTATAACTTACCAATATTAACCTGGTACGCACCGTTATGCATGGATATGTTTAAGAAACGATTCGCAGAATAAACAAGATTTCGTCCTAAAAGCGATTTGAAACAATTGAAGCTTACCTCGCAAAGTATTCCACAATTGTCTAATTTAACTCGTGCAAAACGTGCAATACACAAAACAGAATGCAAATATTGGATACAACCCATGGTTAAGGTGTTATAGTTTCATTGACATTGGAACCGTGAACTGGTCATTTTCGTAGAAAAGTGTAAAATTGTTGGTTTTTAATCATCTACCTACATATAAAAATCATTCACATGCGATCGTTTGAGTCAATCTGCCAGGTTGTTTGAGAGTCGTTGAGTACACATTAATTATAGAACCGTATATTTAAGTGATACAAAAAGGACCATATTTCTTCCAAAATTGGTCGTAGCCAAATATTTTTCCCGCGTTTGAAATCATCCATACATGCAAGAAATTCAGCTGTAAAAGTTGAAGCAAAATCTGTCAATCAGTTACAGAGGAATTGAATGCACACAGATTCAGAAAATATAAGCAAAAAAAGACAACATTCTGTCAAAACTTGGCCATCTTAGTTGTTTAGGTATAAATACTTAAAATTCGTGTATCGCTGAAACAAAAAACATATTATGGCCCAAAAATCTGGGTCCAGTTAGTCTCTATGATACTCTTGCCAACTGTTACGTTATACTGTTTGTCTAATCGCTCGAACTTAAAATCATCGATCAGACTTCATGTCACGTTCGTTATGCTGTAGTGCACAGTGACGTTGATTGAGTTTTGTTTCTAAGTGGAGCGCATACTAGTGAGTGCGTGTGATGACAATGCGTGCCTAAAAGGTCGATTGACATGCCAGTCAAAACATATCCTTAAAAGATCGGGTTCCTTTAAGAGCCGGACAAAAATCGAATGCATGTAAACAATTTTTTATACATTGTACAGATGCAATTTGAATGCAGAAACTGCTATATGTCTTCGTTGTTTTGTTTAGTTACATGTAATAAAGTTTATTCTAAAATACGTTTCAAGTAAACGCTTACTTCAGTTTGGAAGTAGTAAACTGGAATTTATATGATTAAGATAAATATATTATAAAAAAACTATGCTCTGTATAGATACATTGCCGTTGACACAATGCCCAACATATTATTGTATGCAGACCATGGCCAGAGTGACTTAGTTTATAGGAAGGCCCCAATTAATCCACACCCACTGTCCATACACCGGTCTATCAAGAACAAATGTGCATTGTGTGAAAGCCGCATTTCAAAAATGCCGATGTTAACCAATATATTTGTATTTCAATCTATAAATATGAGCATATCAATTGGAGAATCGTGATACAATTTGTTTAACACTCGGATAAAACTTTTCTTTCTGCTATATACGAGGTACAAATAAGACAATATAATCTGAGGGGTTGTGTACTGGCATTCAACATAAAGTTATCCCAAGAGCCTTTTAAGTTCGCAACACAAAGTTACCTTGTAAAAATGTGACAAAAGTTTGAAACAACAGATGTGTCCCCACGACACCGATGCCCCCAACTGTAACTTTTTCACTACATAAAAGCATAACTGTGTACATGTTGTTGAGATATACATCACCTTTATTTTATTAAACTATAAGTTTGTTGCATAACAGGTGTTCAATATTTAAATTTTGTTGATTGTTACATATGTCAACTGCTGCAGTTTGTAGATGTTTTTTTGCCAATTCTTCGCATGCAAATAACTGGAATGCACAAATCTTCTTGTCAACTGTAGAAAACAACAACATTTTCGTATACTTACTAAAGCAAAGCGTTGAATACATTGTACTTGGATCTATGGCAGTCTTTTTCATGACACGTAGCGCATTTAAGCATGTGGATACTGGTGTATTGTTATGTGTTGCAGCAGAATGCACAATCCGAGAGTATATGTTACTTAATCACAGATATCTGGTAATGTCCATACCAGATTCTATCAAGTTTTGATTAGTGTTTGCGCAAAAAAATACTTATAATAAATTTGTTAAAATTAAGGCAGAATTATGAAAAGACCTTATACTTGCAACCGCAATAGCTGAAACAAATTAAGAATTTTCAAGATAAATTTTGGTGAAGATCGGATGCAAACTAGTTAAATTAGAGAGCTTACACCATGCTGAATGTTTACAACGCACTTAGTGACCCCGTGACCTAGTTTTTGGCCCAGTACGGCCCAAGTTCAAACTTGGCCTAGAGATCATCAAGATAAAGCTTGTGACCAAGTTTGGTGAAGATCGGATGAAAACTACTTGAATAAGAGAGCGGACACAATGATGAATGTTTAAAACGCACTAAGTGACCATGTGACCTAGTTTTTGGCCCGGTACGGCCCAAGTTCAAACTTGGCATAGAGACCATCAAGATAAAACTTGTGACCATGTTTGGTGAAGATCGGATGAAAACAACTTGAATTAGAGAGCGGACTCAATGCTGAATGTTTAAAACGCACTAAGTTACCCCGTGACCTAGTTTTTACCCGGCATGGCCCATGTTCAAACTGGGCGTTGACATTATCTAGATACAACTACTGACCAAATTTGGTGAAGATCGGATGAAAAGTACTTGAATTAGACAGCGGACACCACGCATTGAAACGTAATGTTTGAAACGCATTACGTTACCCCGTGACCTAGTTTTTGGCCCGGCATGACCAAACTTTTCCTAGGCATTACTTAGATACAACGTCTGACCAAGTTAGTTTGGTGAAAATCGGATGATAACTACTTTAATTAGAGAGCGTACACGAGAAGTGTGACGGACGGACAGTGAGACCGACCGACCGACCGACCGACGGACCGTCCGTTCCATTGTTGTTTTGTCGCGCTGAACTAAACATTAACAATTGTAGAAGAGATAAAAATTGCAAACTTATTACCCAGCATGTGAACTTGTGGTATTTTCGAAATAGGCGACATTTAGGATGACAATTACCAGAATTCGTAGGAAACGGCTTTTGATAAGCGATCTAGGAACGCATCATTAAAAAAACACCCTTTTCCAACACAATTTATTACAAGACAGCAACTAAATACATAAAGAAAGATGGCCATTAGGCTCTCAAATAAGGCTAGGTACACTAATTGTTAATAAATGAGCTTGTAATCTAGTTTTTTCCCCACACTTGACACAATTTTAACTAGAAATGGCGCGGCAGAGGCCGACGCGTTACCCCACGCCGAATGTTTTACCCAGGGGGCGCCCCAGGGTTAGTAATGGTGCCATGCATAGTTGAGATTGACCGTATTGTCATAAGAGATGTTCAGTATCAATTTGAAGTAAATCGGTGTAGAAATGAAGAAGTTATAGTAAAAGGCAATTTTGAGTGGGCGTGGTCATTGTGGGCGGGGTGCCCCAGGGTTGGTAATCGGGCATGCATAGTTGAGATTGACCGTATTGTCATAAGAGATGTTCAGTATCAATTTGAAGGAAATTGGTGTAGAAATGAAGAAGTTAAAGTAAACGGCAATTTTGCGTGGGCGTAGTCTATGTGGGCGGGGGTGCGCCAGGGTTGGTAATGGGGCCATGCATAGTTGAGATTGACCGTATTGTCATAAGAGATGTTCAGTATCAATTGGAAGTAAATCGGTGTAGAAATGAAGAAGTTAATGTAAAATAACATAAAAAAATAAGTGAAAATCTCTGACCCGGCTCCACTCCAACCCCCATAACTTTCGACCCAGGTGTCAGATCAAAGTTCCAAAAAGTGCAGGGTCGCACATATGCTCATAGCTACCATGTGTGTAAGTTTCAAGATGCTAGTGCTTATAGTGTAGGAGGAGATAGTGGCCAGGACGGACGGACGTAAGACGGAGATTACCACAATATCCCCACTTTTTCTCCGAAAAGCGTGGGGATAAAAGTGACCTTCAAATTATCAAGATAAACGCTCTAAGTTAAACCAAAACAGTGTCATAACTGTGTCCCTAATTTGGTTACATTTTTTCTGTTAATTTGATCTGGTGACCAAGGTTTTAGACGTATCTTACCAAGAATCAAACTTATAATAGATATTGTCAAGATAAAAATCTTACCAATTGTGTGAATATTGGGTCATAAATACCACATCTAGAGTGATAAAACAGTTCGTCTTGTATTTGTCCGGTGATCGAGTTTTTATGCACGTGACACAAATTCCAACTGGTTTTAGGTATTTCCGAAATAAGCATTATTACAAGTTTTCATCAATATTGAATCATTGATATGGCCTCTAGAATGCTTACATGATGTTTCTAATAGTTAACCTGGTAATCTGGTTTGCGGACGCACAATACCCTGATTTGTACAAGTTTCATAAAGCGTCTTAAAAGTCGAATCTAGAATGGTATCATGGCTTTTATAAGATTAAATATGGTTTTAATCGAACGTAACCCAGATTAAACCTTGGTTCAGAAAATGTCAAGATAAACTTTCTGAACTAGTTGTATCAAAAGTGTGTCATAAATGTGTCCTCTGGTTACAAGGTTTTCCTAACATTTAACCTGGTGACCTAGGTTTTTGACGCCCATGATCCAGATTCAAGCTCGCCAAAGATACTGTCCATATAAACATTATGAACATGTTTCCGAAAGATCGGATAATAAATATGACATTTAGAGCCGAATGTTGACAACGCACACCGGACACCAAACGACCGTAGCCAAGAATAGGGTGATCAAAATAGCTCACCTTGAACGCTTGGTACTTAGGTAAGCTAAAATTACAAAACTAGCACACTAATGTAATTCAATCGGGGATAAGAAAATAAAATTATAGCAATAATCACAGAATTAATGACATAACGAGAATTGAGCAAAGTGATTGTCTATAGCTTTACTACACCGGTACCATAACACACATGTGAAGCTAGTGCATATTTTTATAGGAATATTCTTGAAAAAAAGATATGCATATGTACAACAAAACACTTTATGACTATGTAAATGACGTTCACAATATTAAAGGTACACACTGAATGCAATAATATTAAATAAGCAGAAAACTCATCAAAGTTGGGATTCACAATAATTATTTACCATCACTTCTATGTAAACACAAGAACATAAACAACTACAAAGTAGATAAGACCTAAATAATATGCTTTCGTAATTTACTACAGTCCTGTGACAAAATGTCTATAATATACTGCAAAGCTAAACATCAATGTACAAACAACATAAAAACAAAAACAGTTCGTCCGTCATTCCTGGCAATCGGGCAATTAACAACTTCTTTATTACTCGTGTGTGTAATGACAACATGATTTAAAGCATGCAACCTACATGTGTATTGTGTGATTATTTCTACGCCATTGATGTACGAGGAATATTGGCTATACGATCTAGGATGGTGAGCTGAAATTTAACTTTATTAATGTGAATTCAAAAGTTGAAATGTTTATATTTGTTATCATAATTATTTGTTGGGTGTATCGGGGTTAATCAATAAATAAACAACCGTGAGTTGTCTGATATAAATCGCGTTGTTCGTTATAATATTAAAAAGGACATAATTCTAACGTGTTTTCGTTCATAAAATATATTGAAAATATAATCTGAAAACAAACCAGTTATGGTTTAAAGTTGTTTATTAAAGAGAAGAGCTTTTTCTGAAAAAGCAGTGTTTCGAATTTGAACGTCTACCAGGGACATATGGAAGCCGAAATCTCAGTTATATTACATGTAAGTTGGAGATATATCGCACGAAACATGTAATTAATTCGTTAAAACAATCGCCGTTTTACGAGTTTTCTTTTGCTGAATAAAATTGTGTTTACAAAAAAACGTTACTATATCGATTGTAAATGTAAAAGCTTTTAAAGATTAAAACTAAAACCTTACTGAAAAAGAAATGCATCAAATGTCTATAGTAAATTAATTATTATATGTGCACTTAATAATACCTTTTTCGAATTATAATATATTATATGCGTCTCATATTCTTGTTTTCAGAAAGCAGTTTAGTTATTTAGACAAAAATTAAATACTGACATTTCACTGGTCGTTGTCCTTTCTATTTATATTATTTATCCCGTCAATAGGTGTGGAGGGACGAGGGCACCACCTCCACACCTTACATATAACATTCAATCAATATACAAACATACTACACGTATATTCATTTATAGTTTTCATTTATAGTTTATAATATTAAAATGTACTTAACGTTAATTGATACATACATGCAAAGTCACTGGTTACTTGCACGTTTTATAGCTAACGATGTGATGATAAGAGTTAATAATAAATCAAACGTAATAGAAAATATACAAACGCTTTAAAAATGTATATGTTCTTTTTATAGACTAAAAGAGATCACTGTGTTACATCATTGACGCCACCGTCTGTCTTGTTTTGTTACGTTGTCCTGCTGTCTTCATCCGATTACGTTAGCGCATTAACCGGATATGCATTTTTTGAAGTAACGTTATTCTTAGCTGATCGGGACTTGTGAAGTCATCAACTTTTTCCTAAACATGTTTTTTGGCGAAAAACGTGACACAAACTTTGCTGCCCGGTTACAAAAATGCATGTGTATCATATAAATAATAGCACACACATGCAAGGTCACTGATACTGGTGAGTTACCAAAACAGGTACATGTACCTTGCCGATATATTATTGTATTCACTTGCATTTTTCTCCCCATTTTGGGGGAATGACTGATACCTGTGTCATATGTAATTTTTGCGACAATTAATTTCAAATAAGGAAAAGGCATTATAGCTTTTATTTGAAACTTTGAATTATTTATTAAATACTGCACATTTAAGTTAATTTTTATATCATACACAACTATAGTATTATGTGTAGTTAATTTAATAGGGAGAATTTCAAAATAGAACTTACCTCTTATTCTAGGTCACAATATACTTACTATTTACCTTATATAATTCAATGTAAACGCGACATGTCTAAGTAATTATAAATGTAACATTTTGCGCATTGATATCCCCATAACCATACCTTTTCTTAAAGGGCATTCTAAGCTGACTCGGATTCAGCAATAAAAAAAAGATATAGCATGTTCAAACCAAGAAAGAACTCGATACAAATCAAACTCGAATGTTTTTGCACCTTCTTTTTTGGTCGTTTTATACTGCAATGTAACCTTTTCAGTCCATTTAGTTTTACTATAGTCTTTAACTTTTTCATTTTTCAGTTATTTTAGTAAACACCTTTCCTTACCCTATCAATGTCTGTAATTGATAAAACCAGAACAACAGTCGTTAGTGTAACACATGCCTACAACCCCTACATGACTCCATTATTTAGTATAATGTTACCTCCGTTCTGAAAATGGCGTTATTAATCAAATGGAACTAACTGTCGCTATACTTGTAGTTACTGCAATATAGGCTTAATCCCCGTAAAAAGTGAATGAAATTACTTCACCTTGTGAAATAAATGTATTGATTATTTTAAGTCAAGAAACTCTTTAATCTTTCTCATAGTTATACAATCAAATAAATCCATACAATTCTGATATGAAATAATTATGATTGACTTAGTTTATTGATAATGCTTAAATAAATTATCACAAAGAAATGTTACCTATCATTGAATCTTAAAAGATTATATAAGATCAGATATAAACTAATTAGTTATATATAGTTTATTATAAAGCACACCAATGGGCGCAGAGCGCTAGTTACAAAATGGCTGACATTTTAACAAGTTTTTTGGTCAATATTTGCTTGAGCACTTGCTACCTACTCTGATCTGATACGGTTTATTATTGGTCAGTTGTGATGTACGCATGCCATAGCTATGGCATGCACACGTACTAGTGACAGCTTAATACAATATTTCCTATGCCTTCTTTCTGCCACCGTAACGTCGCCATTTCTTCACAGTTGTGGTGGGTTGAGAAAATCAATTAAAATACTTGTCTTAGATTTGTTTAATTTTGATTTAAAAAGTTATAGCAAGCCAAAAAGGGTCATTTCTTTGATCAAAGTAATGTATACTCAAAGAATAACATGCTTGCATCAAATGTTATGAAAGGGAAATAAAAAAGCATTGACTTGTCTACTTTGTTGTGGCAATGTGTAGATTAACATTGGTGTATGGAAGTTACGTTTTTAGTGTTGGAAAACTCGGGTAAGTAGAGGTGTGAATTTAGTGTATGCCATTATGTTATACGGCGCGTATGAATACACTATGAAACGTATAGCCCTAGCAATTTCCTGAATACTCAAGATAAGATAAAAAAAGTCATCCGGCCACCCCTTAATCATATCAATGTTTCAAGTAGAATGAGAAACAAGAGGACTTATTTTCTCATCAGAAATTCTAAAGACATAAAACTGATCTACTTATACTATATACCAGATGAACTAAGTGGAAACCACCAGGAAAATGCTCAAAGTCAATGGATGATTGATATTTGAGTTTGAAGCTGTTTACAGCAACACGTTTGATTAATTTAAGTTTTTATTTTCGCACGATATTGTAATGTCGTTATTGTTGTATCGCATAAAAGACCAGCGCTGGTTTACAAGATTTTCCGATAATGTATCCGGAGCACTTGGAAAGAATTGTCATTGAGAGACTGCAATATCGCCCAATTGGTAAAAAGGTGCCATGTGCCATTTCATTTTAATGTCACACGGTACATTAATGCACCGATGTACATTAATGCACCGATGTGGTGATATAAAATTAACAGTTCAGACATTGTTTCATTTCTCTCTCCAGAACGTGAACGATATATTGCATAGCTATTGCAACAATAAAATGAACACACGGATGTTCGTGTTAGTTATTCGAATAACGCAGCTAGTCTGGCTAATGGCCGCGTCAAATTCTTCAAGCAACTTGAAAAACACAAAGTTTCGGAAAATTTCTACTAATGGGACATATTCACGTGTGTGCCGAAATGCGACAATCACAACTGTCGTCTCTAGCAAATTATCATGTCTTAAGAGATGCAAAACAACCTGTATGGCCATCACATTCAAACAGGACTCCGGTGCATGTTCGCTCTGCAATTTACACGGACTTGTTTCTGTCTCTACGTTCGAAGGCCTGCAAGTGTATGAAAAGGTATGCAATTTATATAGTATGGTGATATTATTATTCAGGATGAATGGTTTGCGTTTTGTAAATTTTGTTCTCATGACGGCTAGCTTAGTTGGTAGAGAGACGAACTGCAAATGCAAGGATGGTGGGGATATGTTATGAAATTATTTCTACGGCAATTCTCCCACTTCCTCTGATTCAAGTTGGGCAGATATAAATTACTGGCATAGATATGTGCACTTTGAACTGGTGCACACGCTAACCCGGGAAAGTATGAGTTTGTAAACTGACCGCCGTGATGTGACTGAACTATTGTTGAAAATAAAAACAATAACAAATAATCAACAATTGCTGAGTCTAGTGACAGTGTCCATAACAATAGCACCTCTTTACCTCCTGTCCACTTCTTTATCTAAATAAGATTATAAATTTGTGGATTATTGCCTAGTAAGTCATAGATATTTAGATCGTTTTTTACAAAAAGAAAATTTATCAGAAAATTTTTCATCAATACATGTTAAACAAACATGTATGATATAATATCATATTAAACTATTATCAAACGTTTTCCTGGTAATTTTACGAAAAATAAAAGTAGACAAAGGTGTTATATTGATTTAAATCAGTTTTGGCTAAGAGTACAAAATAAGGGCTTCATTTCGTTTGCTGACTTTTAACATAACTTATTTTATTTATTATTTAAATATATATAGGATAAATATATATGTGATTTCGAGTTAAATGTTGTATGCTAAACATTAAGTTCCTTTAATTTGAAATTGATTTCAGGCAAACAGATGTTTTTTGTTTCCAATAACATCACAAAATAAGAACGACAGGTACATTGGATAAATTGTATTGTCGTATTGTTTTTAGATTCCCAATTAAGAAATATGCAATGCCATCCACATCTGCATAATCTCTATTTCACTTTCTTTTTATAGTTAAATTAAAAAAATGTTAAGCTAAATAAAAGAATATAATCGAATGAAGCAAAATCGAGTGCAATCTTAATTGTTACTTCTGTGATTTAAGATTAACTTTTTGAAAACGAAACCTGGAAAACCGAAACAAACGTTCACATAGTTGGGTAGGTCGGGGAAGTGAAAACAAACCATGAAATCTACGTCAAACAACGGTTGTAACGTCTCATTAATATGTCCTAATGTTGTGCATGGTATCATCTTACATTATTTAAGATGCAATAGGAAGCCATTGTTACAAAGCCCCCTATTAGTTTAGGCCTTAGTTTATTTTAGCTCGATTGCATCGTAAGCCTAAGGCTTATATGAAACGCTCTCGATTCCGTTTCCTGGGACCGAAACCACTACTCGATGTCTATGGGGCTGATCAAAAGAAACGCTCCCTCAGTGAGGATCGAACCCGTGGACGCTAGACGGACACCATATCCACTATGCCACGGCAACCGTATAAGAACTCTCTTTGCGAGTACATAAAATCCTGTTATTTATTTTAAAGCAAATAAGACGTTGATGATCGACAAACTTGAATAAAATTGCAGTCAAAGACTATTCAGAAAATTAACGAAAGTAGAGTGTTCTTTAATTGCAAATTATAAACTATATAATGTATGCAAGACATGAATACTGTGCGGAAATTACCATTTGTCTTTGCAGATTCTTGTTATTGTTCTATATAAACATATTTATACAATTTAGTCATTGACATACAGGCATATAAATATACTATTTTAAGCAATATAACTTAAGCAATTAATTTAAAATGAAAACATTGGCAACTCTAAAGAAATGCATATTCAAAATAAACCGCTTTATACATTTAACACGTATAGCCATATAATATCATATACTTGTATAATGTAATATAAAATCGTATACTATATCTTCTTTTCATCTCTGAAAACACAAGGCCACTGCTTATACCTTTTGAGTGAGACATCAGATAGTGGTACTCTACAAAGTGTGTTTAAATCATGATACATTGTTCGAAATTCTCCACGACAAGGGTTTGATGATTTACATAGACAAATACCAAGCGGATCAAGATAAAGGGTGCAAAAACATCTAATACAAAGAAGCAAATAAAATAATCAAGCTCAAAACATCAAAGACTAAATTTTAATAAAACATTGTTACAGGAATACAGCAAAGAATTCATTGCCAGCGACTTTACCGCAACCTGGCTATTCGCATTGGATCACTGCAACCAGCACTTTGACGGTCTGGCAATCGTTCTAGATCAGCAAGAAAACGATCGATTGCAAGAAGCTATTACAGTCGGCTCCCATCCCACAAACTATCACTGGATCGGGGCTTCAAAGATGAACAACACTTGGTACTGGAACACCAAAGAAAGGGATCGTGTAGATATCATTTGGTTCAATTGGGAGCCCGGTCAACCTAATGAATCATTGGTTCAAACATGCATTTTGACCTGGAATGGTTTCACATGGTATGATTATGGTTGCAACGCTAATTTCTACTTTGTGTGCCAGCGTTACACGTACCAATGAGAGAACAAAGATACCACTTCGACGTCAACATATACAGTTGTGGATATACTTAACAATTTGTATCATTAAAATTATCATTATATATTTTAATTTTATAAGTAGAAGTACGCGCTATTTAAAACGTTGTTTTAAGCATACTTATTCGTGTAGTAATTTAAACGAACTGCAATATATGTGATATATTTGTTGTGTGTATTTACGCCAAACCACACATACGTCGCCATCCATTTACAATATGGGTCAAATTCATTATTTTGCGATTAACGACAGTCTGTGGACAATATTAAACCATTAAACACATAAATAATAACATAATATGGAATACATTATTGTCAATACACGCTAGTTTGTTAAAGGGAACTGACAAATTATCCACATAATAAAGGGCGTAATATACAAAACAACACAGAACTTATAATTCGAGTCATAGTGTGTTTGAGAATGGTAATTGGAAAGAAGGTTGGGTTTAAATAACACAGACTGAAGATTAAGATGAAGGCATTATAATTGTCTGCTGATTATGGCTTAACGGGATGTATTCATTTCAAGCTTACATACATTGAACGTAGTATTGATGGCAAATATATCACCGCTCTTAAATAAATAAAATAGATGGATTGTTTTACTCATGGCAAGACAAATACAGAATTATCGACCTCGTAACAAATTGATCAATAGAAATACTAAATTCCTTAATGTGTTTAAGTCTGAGTCATAACAGACCGATCTTCGACTATTTTAAGATGCGCGCGAGTTTGTTGCGATTATTAAAAAGATTTATGTACTGGCAGCCAAAGGTTGTCGATAAATTATAGAGACTAATTGAAAGTTTCAATATAAGGTTTTACAGTAGGGGTTTCTGAAAGGCGTTTCAGAAACAGTACGACTTTGATTGCAGACTAAATAAATTCCAACGAAAGCCTTTTACGACCATTCGATCCAAATGGGCCTGAAGACAAAGAGACGAGAAATACCAATGTATGGTTGCCCATGATGTGAGGATTAAGGTCACGTAAACTTGTTTTCATAATAATTTAAGTTATTAAGACAAACAATAAATACTGACCTTTCACCGATCGTTTTCCTTTCTATTTATATTATTTATTCCGTCAATAGGTGTTTGGGGTGAAGGGCATCCCATCCCAAACATTGCATACGATATTCAATTCATGTACAAACGTAAAACATGAATTTGTAGGTTATAATATAACGATATCATAACAGAAAAGGATACTGAAATACAATTGCACTAGTTACTTTAACCATTTAAGGATATGTATGGTAAGCGTTTATAAGCTTGTTTTTATAATCGATCATATTATTTAATAGAACATAAACAAAGCTAATACGTAGAGTATGTGTTCTTTGATAGACTAAGATCACTTGATCACATCATGACGCATCCGTTCGTTTTGTTTTGTAACGTCTTTATTGCTGTCTTCATCCTATGACGTTAGTTCATAGGTCGGAAATGATATACCGAGGTAATGTTATTCTTTGCTGATCGAGACGTGTGGCGACAGTGCTTCGTCTGCATTCAAAATTAGAAATGCCAGCAATACACCGTTAAAATATCTATGCGCTTACAATTTGATACCCTAGTACGCGTAAGAAAAAAAAACTGGGACATTTTTTGTATACATCTTTTTCTTTTTTTTCCTAATCTTTTTTCGGCTCATTGCCTTGGAACCGTGTCTTTATCAATCCCTATTTGGACACACCATGCACGTTGTTCATATGGGATATAAAGCGATGTCTCTATACAATAATTGCATGTTTGTATACAAGCAACTCAACGCCATGATTGATTGGTTGGTTTCATGTTTATTTTATTTTTATCTGCTTGTTATCTTTTCTGTTATAATCTAAACTTGTTGATATGCCCTTGCAATTGTGTCATACAAATACATGCACCAAAAAGAGACCAAACCGCTTTAAGGGGCTGAGTAAAGTGGTTGGTTGCTACTATGAAACCACAACTAGCAGACAATGAACATAGTTATTGTTTTACCTGTTGATACACATTTATACTAGCATGTATTCCGCTAGGATGGAGAGTTAGTTGGTTCCTTTTGCCTTTTACCTCATTTGAATACGGTATAAGGAACATTTCCCTATTACTTATTCAATCTGAATATATTTGATATAAGCTTTAAAAAATACCTACAATTATTAAGTAAATCAAAACAAATGTTCATTAATGTAATATAGCAAATGCAATGTAGTAAATGTCAATGATTTGTTTGTATTAATTCTCCAGCTCCATTATCGCGGATGAATAAGGAAAAATGCACCAGTTCGTTAGTCCTTATTCAAGCCAAATAAGGAACAAGCATTTTCCTACTTAAAAGATAAGTTTAAATTAACACATGTGTTCCATATATAAAACAAATAATTGTATATGTAGGTTGATTATACAAATATGTATTGAAATACATTTCGTCTTAGGGTTTATGTAATGGTTACCCAGTTCTTTATTCACCGCTGAATAAGGAAAAAGGAACCAGTTTAGTATTCCTTATTCAAGTCGAATAAGGAAAATACATTATTTTCTTACTTACACATTGTACAATATATACCTGAACATCATTGTATATATAGGTTCAAATAGTTATTGCAATAAATGTCTTTGTATTATTTAATGATAACCCAGTTTCTTATTCGGTTTGGATACGGAACTGGTATAGGTTATGCCGAGGTTGAAGGTCATCGGATTTATAGTTTGCCTGCATGAGCGAGAAAGATAAGCATTTTAAGAATCCATGAAGAAAACACTATATTACAGGTAGTATAAAACTGTCCAGTTTATCATAGGCATTGTCTCGCCTCCTTTTTGATGACGAGTTGGAATCGCTTTGCAACTTAATTATATCCGTTCGGAACTGTTTACGTATGAGAACGGAATGAGACCTTTTAAATATTTTAAGTGTTTAGAAATCGGATAGTCTTGGCGAAAGGTAAGGGTCAGATGACACTTCAAGAACTGTATCAGAGAGGAAATAAAACATCCGACATTTAACATGGACAATAATAACGAATATAAAGCTGCGCTATGCAAAAAGTCTATGATCCGATTTTAAGTAACTATCCGAAATTATGGCCTTCGAATCTGGAACTGGTAATAAGTTAGTTACTTATTCGGAAGCTTTTATTTCGGAAGATTACTGTCGGATATTAAATATTTTAGATATTGTGAGTTATTTCATCTTGATAATGTTATATGCCTGTGTTTTGTCATATTTCTTCTGTACCTTTTTGACCATAAAGTCTTAAACAGGTATAATGAAAACGATTTGTTTTTCGATCTGCTTTTTCCGTATATAGTGGCGAATAACGAACTGTTTACCATTAAGTAAAACAGACGAACAGTATTACTATACATATTTTTACAACCAACTTACATTTATACAAAAATGTGTGTTTATATGTGGTACATATTGGTTTATTTAAATGTATCTGTTAAGTAAGAACATACCAGTGACTTGAATAAGGAATAAGAAACTGGTTCCGTATTCTTTATTCAGACGCGAAAAAAGAACGTGATTTTAAATAAAAACAAATAATGTAATATCGCTAGAACCTGACGAATAAATTAAACAGTCCCTTTTTGCTGATGATGCAACATATTTTTTAAATGACAGTAGGGACTCATTCAATAATCTTATAGAATCGTTAACCCTTTTTGGAATGTCATCGGGTCTTAAACTAAACAAAAGTAAATGCACTGTGCTACAAGAAGTAAATTTAAAGAAAGTAATAATCATCTTAGAAAACAAATGAAATTCAACTGGACATTAGATGAGGCGACAGCGTTAGGAATAACCTTTACAAACAATAAAAATGAAACAATTATATAAAAAAAAAACATTTTGCCTAAATAACAAAATTCAAAAATGTTTTAAAATCATGGCAGCATCGTTAACTAACACTGATTGGAAAAAATACCGTGTTGAAGTCGTTTGCATTCCCTAAACTAATTTATACACTAACAGTTCTCCAAAATCCACCAAATGATATTATTGAAGATATAAAATCAGAAATATTTAATTTTATATGGGACGGTAAACCTGATAAAATTAAGCAAACTCAATTTATTCAACCAGTAGAATATGGAGGTATCAGACTAACGGACATAGATTCATTCCTGAATGCAATCAAATGCAGTTGGGTTAAAAGATATTTAGATAATACCAATACGAATAAATGGACATTATTCTACCAAAAATTCTTAAAAAATATGGGGACTCATTACTTTTTAAATGTAATATCGACAATAATATCTTAAATGAAATTTCAACCAAAAACATATTTCTATCGAATGTCCTAACGGCATGGTGTAAAGTTACTCATAATTTAGAAACCAAAATAAACAGTAAAATCATTCTATGGAACAATAAAGACATAACTGCTAACAATAAAACGTTTTTCTATAAACATTGGTTTGAACGAAACATAAAATTTGTAGATCAATTATACGACTACAGAATAAACGACTTCTATTCTTTTGATAACTTATGCTACATAGTCGGAATATCCACACATAATTTCCTGATGTACTTCACATAAATCAAAAGTATTCCCATACATATTAAAGCTGTTACCAATACAAATAACACACCATGTACTCAAAAAGCATTCGTAGAAAACATAATTGCAAAACCAAACAAAACGAACAAAATATTTTACACTCTTCAAATTAAAAACCCTGCAGAAATCTCTAAAGCTCAAACTAAATGGCAAAACCTTCTTGAAGAAAAAGAATTTAATTGGAAACAAATATTTGTCATGCCATATAAATCAACGACTGATAGCACTCTGAGAAATTTTCAATATAAATACATCCAGAGAATCATAGCTACAAATAAATATCTTTTAAGTGCAACCTATCCACACAAATCTATGTCATATGTGTAGTGAACACATCGAAACAATAGAACACCTTTTCTAGGAGTGTAAACATATTCAATCTCTATGGAATCAATTGACAATCTTTCTAGAGAAACAACAATTCAATGTTAAACTATTTCTCTATGAAATCAGTTTTGGGGTAAATCCTTCAAAATACAAGAGGTTAATAACGTTGTGAATTACATAATTATATTAATGAAATATTTTATATTCAGCATGAAAAACAAAAAACTAACTCCTACAATGAACTGTTTTATCAATTATTTAAAACTGAAAATTCAAATTGAAAAAGAAATAGCCCTTACAATGATAAACTTCATATATTTGAACAAAAATGGAAACACATTTAACTTTCATAAACATGTCCAGTATGCGTTCTACCCACTTTATGCAATTCTTCCTTATTCATAATTATTATGTTGTGTTTCTTTCTTAAAAACACATACAAAAAATACATATTAACATTTTTTTGGTAATCAAAAGGAAACCATAAGGCCAAAAAGTATATATTAGCATATATTGTATAACATGTTTGAACATATTTGCTTTTAAATGGTTTCACTTTGTTTTATGATCATATACATGTATACATTGTATGTCTTATATTGAAATAAAAAAAAAAATATTTAAGAGCAGACTCGATCCTAAAATATTGTGTTTCCCCGGCGTTGACTGGTTTTGGAGGTATATATTGATTGACCCATTCGTCCATCTGTACTTTACTTGACATTTACCTTAGTTGGCACTTACATTTTTCACTTATTCTAATTTCTGGTTTAACCCTATTTGTCCTTATTGAAGCTCTTGTCATTGAGTTTAAACGACTACTGGGACATTCGTAACATGATCATAAAAAAAAACAATATCAAGACAGCAGTAGGAAAAAAAATAACAAAGAGGGAAAAAATGTTCATTGCTTATTGAAAATAAAATTAACAATTTATTAAATCAAGAATATACATCTCAAAGAAAAAGATGCAAACCCTTCTGTCATACCAACATAGTACAATTTAAAAACTTTTAACGGATGCTACCATTTTACAGAAAAACAATAATTCATACTTTTGGATTGATGACGTATGGAAAAATTCTTATTCATAATCAATGATATTTTAAAATCTCTCTACAAAGATTGTATTAAATAAATACTAATAATTTAACCAAAGTAGGTTTTTTTGAGTTGGTCCATGTTAGTTTAAAGTAGATTGATAATAATAGACACATTTGGTTACAGCATGTTTAATACATTAAAACAAAATATTCACCAAAGTACACAATATAAAGGTATATATTATTTGGTTTACAACACATGTCAATTGTTTAAGGATAATATTTGTCGGGTCAGGTATAAATGGCCTTCAAAGTGCCAAATCTAAAAAATGTATCACCCTAATTTTATAAGTTACTATTTATTTTTTCTGATTTTTTATTTTAATACAGATAAAAGGGTTATTATGCATAATGTTTGAATGCGCTTTCAAACACATCACAGAATATTATTTAATTATTTTGATTATTGATACAAAATAATATAATCGATGCTTTTCGCTGTCATCGTCCTCATGTGCATGATGCTGCTGCTGCTGATGATGATTATGGTGATGATGATTATGGTGATGATGATGATGATGAAGATGATGATGCTTCTGCTGCTGCTGTTGATGATGATGATGGTGATGATGATGATGATGATGATGCTGCTGCTGCTGCTGCTGATGATGATGATGATAACGATGATGATGATGATGATGATGATGATAATGAAAAGTTAAAGAAATACCGAGTTCCTCCGTTGCGTATTCTACTGAGAGTATTAAGGCTAGGGTTATTAGGGTCCACTACTTAAAGAATGCCTTTAATAACCTGCTGTCTTTTATCTCAGCTGATTAAGCAATAACTATTTGTATTTTGTATCTGCATCCTTGCAACATTAATCAGCTAATAATAATTTTGTGAACAGGAGGGTGCCGGTTTACAGGAGTGTCTTATCCATGAATAAAGGGTGTAATAAAAAATGACGCGTGTTATCATTATTAACATTGAATGTCTTAATAATAAATCTGCGCGTGTAAGCTACATGGGATAAGCATGAATCAACAAGGAAGGCAACTCATGATGTCACAACTCGGCAGTAAACAAAAAGTCGCACTTTATTTTATCGCTTTACATGGGTCTACATAACGTTTAAAAAGCTCTTTTCTGAATCGATTTAACAGTCCAAAATCATCCAATCAAGAAAGCCAAGACATTATTCTTTAAGAACATTCAGTGACATTCTGCATGCAAGCTATTTGGAAAATTTAACTCGATCAGATATCTATATTTACAGAATAGAAAACATAAGAATAATGTGCGCGTTCTTCGAAGAGATATGTGTTAGTGGTTTGTTGCACATCTGATTCCATTATTAATAGTATAGTGAATCATCACGCTCATGCTTTATGAATAGGTATATATGGTGAACAATTTCTAATTAAATTAATCAAAACTGGTAATTATTCATGCATTTGTTGAAAACACATAAAGAATCTATGATTTACCTACGATAATAATATCACTGTATAATTATCTTCATGTAATATCTTTCTGATCAAAATAAACTTTACATTCACATAGCTAACGCAATTGTGTTAATATATCGATTTATGTTACTGACCTCGAATAGACCTTGATGCCTTGTGGATCGGAGTGCAATGCATTAAAGTGAGGTAATGATTCCACTGCTGGAACGACGGCTTGTTTAAAGCTGTTTGCATTCACATGTTTAACGGTCAATTTTGAAAACAATTAAAAATATGTTTGTCAAAGCGTATATCATGTTTTTGAACAACAATACTTATATGATCTAAAATATACGAGTGCACAGAACGCAATATCATAGTAATTAGTAAATATAAGAACACAGCTTTTAAGTAAAAAATAATGCTTCGGCGCAGACAATCTTCTTAATGTAAAGGGACACACACAAACTGTATTGATGTCGAGAGTTGAGTGTGAAACTGCTCTATCTTTCAACCCTTATCTTTAGGGATAAAATGGTTTCATTCTGATTACGCAGTTAACATCGTTGCTAAACGAACTGTACAGTGCTTTTTTTTATCGTTTTGGGAATTTAATTAATCTAATAAATGTTGTTGTTGTTTTGCTAAAAATGCTTCAAAATTGAGAATACAAGTGTGTCAAGTATTATACTTCTTAAGGTTGAACTTAAGGAGAGGAACAGAATATTGAGATCAAAAAATAAATTGACACCTTCCATTGGGAATTTTAAGCTCCCATTTGGGAAAAATATATACGGTTTTTCATTATGCCCCTCTTCGAAAAAGATATATTGTTTTGCACATGTCGGTAGGTCGGTCCGTCGGTCTGTTGGTTCGTCGGTCCGTCGGTCCGTCGGTTCGTCCACCAAATGGTTTCCGGATGATTACTCAAGAACGCTTTGGCCTAGGGTCATGAAACTTCATAGGTACATTGATCATGAATGGCAGATGACCCATATTGATTTGCATGTCACAAGATCAAAGGTCAAGGTCAAAGTGACTCGAAACAGTAGAATGGTTTCCGGATGATAACTCAAGAACGCTTAAGCCTGGGATCAGGAAAGTTCATAGGGACATTGGTCATGACTGGCAGATTACCCCTATTGATTTTCAGGTCACTAGGTCAAAGGTCAAAGACACAGAGACTCGAAGCAGTAAAATGGTTTTCGGATGATAGCTCAAGAACGCTTAAGCCTGGGATCAGAAAAGTTCATAGGGACATTGGTCATGACCGGCAGATGACCCCTATTAACTTTCAGGTCACAATGCCAAAGTTCAAGGTCATAGTGACTCGAAACAGTAAAATGGTTTCCGGATGATAACTCAAGAACGCTTAGGCCTATGATCATGAAACTTTACAGATACATTGATCATGACTGACAGATGACCCCTATTGATTTTCAGTACTTTAGGTCAAAGGCCAAGTTCACATACTCTAACGTATTCACACAATGGCTGCAACTACAACTGACAGCTCATTTTGGAGGGGGTGCATGCGTGTTTTACAAACAGTCCTTGTTGGGAATGGGTCCGATTACCGGACACTATTTTGAATATAAAAAAAACACTGCTGTAGAATTCTTTGTCATACCCTATCAGGGGCGTAGCTAGATGAAAATGAAGTGTACGCAACTTTAAATTACTACTGAATTGGCGAGGTGCGAAGCGCCTAGACTGGGGAGGGTGTGGGACGGGGTAATCCCCCTCTCACAAGGGGGTATGTGGGATCTCTCCTAGAAAAATAAAATGAAGACGCATTTTGGTGGCATTTTACTTTTTATTGCAATATTTTGAAGTCGCCGAGACCCAGTCAAAGTTCTTTAATTTATTGATTGGATAGTGCAAAACGCCATTTTCAATAGTATTTTAGTTGTATTGCGGCGGTCTGTTCAACTGATATCTCCTCGGGTACTATACGACAATACTTTTAAGCATTGGGCCGCTTTCCCCACAAGAACAGTGGTGGCTGAGCAATAATTGTGACAAAAAAACTTCGGAAAGAAAGATTGCCGAGCCGGAAACTCGATCGTCCGTACCCTTGTTTACAATCGTTTTAAAATGGGGTATCGCTACCGTCTGAGCTATTGTGTCAAAATTTCAATGACGACTTGAACGTAACTTGTTAATCTCACCATCAATTAGATATTTTAATATGCAATATTGTAGACATTTATTTTAAACAATTGTATTAAGCCAAAAAACAATATTACCAAGTATGAAAAACTTAGAAAACATTGTGGAAAAGAAATGAACGATCCTAATAATTTTAAAATCTTAGATTCTGATGCTATCACGGCCATTTTATCTTGATTCACAATCTTTTGTAAAGCAAATTGAATGTGATTGTTTCAGTCGGATCAGTCCTGAAAAAGCAATGCCCATTTGTTTTCTTTTTTTTCGCGTAAATATGGCCAAAACAGTTTCTGCAGATATTTTTCCCCCGTAAATGTTGAGCAAACCTAATCCGGGCATTCTCACTGTTATCATTATGTTCCTAAGAAATGTTTTCACCCTTCGCATGGCGCTTTAGGAACGTTCAGCTGTAGCGGTTGACACAGGCATCCAACAATATACATGAAGTATAGCAAAGATCCCTTGGTAAATGTGTTTGTTCATTGCTTTCAGAGACTTTTGAAGATCTGCCTTGGGATTGCCCTGTCCTGTCCATTTTGTCTTCCATCTTCTGACCTCGGATTGGAACTCGTCTCTCGTTACCGAAAGTTCTTCTCGATATGCCTGGACAAATCTTCTCACCGACCTGGTGTATTATGTCAACGGCTTTCTTTGGGAGCAAATGTTGAGCTATGTACCGGGGCTCAAATGCCAGGAGTCTTGTTTCTAGTTGTCTTGTCTTGAGTCTTGATCAGGTGGTCAACAAACTGGAGGTACATATTTAGCTTCCAATAACCAGATGGGTACGCTAGTATAATTTTTTTTCGATAAATTATCGCCTAGGTCTATTTAGTTATTCTTTTAAGGTATTACATTCATTTTATTTTACATTTATTTTCCTTGTGTATTACAGTCACATAAGCAACCAAGCTATGTAATTTGGATTTTAATACCCAATATTGCTGCTGCTTCCTGTATTTGCACGATGATATCTGAAATATTAACTATATGACGCTATTATTTTTAATCTTTTTGTAAAAAGAAAGGATGTAGTTGACACTTGTTCGTTATATAATTGTATCGCGTAATTTCATTTCATCGTTCCTAAAATAGTTGTTGCTCTGTTGTCTGATCTCTTTATCTGCTATTGAGTAATTAAATTGTAATTAAATTGAATGCGTTTAATTCCCTTTTATTATTGTTTAATTTGAGATGAAATGCTATGCGGTTAAATTTCATTTGCACTTATATGTATCATGAATATTGCTGGGCCAAGTGTGAGGTTGAGCGTTATGAAACTGGTCAAAATAACACGTGTTTTATATTGACCGTTGCAAGGCGGTAACCCCATCTTTATTCTACTCTGTGTGTATGTTGTTTCGTATTGTGCCGTACGTTTTTGACAATTAGTCACTTGTCGTAAATAAAGGACCACGAAATTATGTATAAGAACGCAATAATGCTGGAGCAGCTGGAGTTTCACTTCTTTATATTCAAGTTAAAAATATTCAAAATTAGATACATAATGACCAATATCCCCAATTATGATTTCTGATTATTCTTAATGGATAATAATCCTACGTGCTGATCATTCGCATTTACATCGGTATTCGGTGATTATAGTTCACTATGCATAATATTTGTGTATATTCACATTAAGATGACTAGATTTCATGCGTTTAAATAAATGAGTAACTTACCAAATATTTCTTGCTCATCGTATATATATATATATATATATATATATTTTTTTTTTTTTTATTTATATATATATATATATAAATATTGCCATTTGTATAAAGAGCAAACTAATGTATTTTCTGTTATTAATTATTCATTAATTATTGCAGTTTCAAAAAAGGTAATTGCCTGTTGTTATTTAATTATACAAAACATTATCATTATTCATATTTTTGTTCATGCAATAAAAACAGTATGCATGGAATGTTTGTATTCTGTATTTTACAATTTTAAATAGGGTTTATATGAAATATTATGCGATTGTCATTTTTCAGATATATCATATTGGTATTTACATTTTGAAAATTTTGTTGAATTGTATACATGTTAAGGTAATTAAAGTGGTTTTATAAAACATCATTATTATTCGTATTGAACTATATTTTTACCAGTAGATGCAAGGTTAAAAAAATTTCCTCGTCTACCCCAAACTAATATTTTGCCAATATATTTTTTTTGGACTCGGTTGTTTAAAGACAATTTATGGAAACTACCAACGGCCCTTAATTAAGAATTATATAATGCTCTTTTAAACTATTTTGTTCATTGAATTGAATTATTTATATAGTCTTGCGGGCAGCAAGTTTAGTTGTTTTGTTAAGACAAAGCATACCATACTAATCATATTGTTTTGTTAAACTATTACCTTTTTTTCTGTACAGGGATATAATCATAGTTATGTTGGTGATGAATATTCGCTGATCTAAATGTAGGGTCAACTTTTAGAAAAATGAAAATAACGATATTTTGGTGCATCAGTTTTTTAGCGGAATTTGTATATAAAGAAAACTGATAAGTTTTCTGTTTTTAAATTTTCATTAATTATGTAGTTTCAAAAGGACACATTTACTGTTGTCATTCATAAGTACACCACAGTTGCATTATTTAAATCTTTTACATATCATGCAATAAAGAACAAGCATTCCATTGGGTGAGTGCTAATAATAACTTGTATGGATAATATAATGACAGAATAACATAAACTGAACATATTATAAACATAAAATATTATTTAGCCATTAGGAATACCGTTTATATGTCATTATTTTCCGTAAAATAAATTAAACAACTGCACCCGATTGTATAAACAGTTAAACCGGCGGTTAACCACATACCGGCGGTTAAAAGTCGGTAACATGTTGGTTACTGGTCGGTAAGCGTTTGTATAAAATTTGGTTAGTTATACCGATCGGTTAAAACCCAGTTAAAACATACCCTGCTTCCCTAGGTGGGTAAGTACAAGTAACCGAAAGGTAACTTACACAAAATGGCCGCGGCGCGCGACATTATAAAAGCTAACCATCGACGACCTTCACAATTTCGACGAGTAAACAACAAATTGCAGCGACTGACACTTTATTTGACTTAATTTACAGGGCAATAAGATTTCCGACTTCGGACGACGAATTTAAGGACGCACAGAACGTGTTTCTTATATTCTGTTATGGGTATGCCGTGTTTGATCCGATGCATCAATGGTGCCCATGTTAAAATCATTTCTCCGAGAACAAGGAACAACAAAAGAACAAACAAAAAACAAAATGCGTTCGAACTAGTATCTTACCTTTAAAAATCCTTTAAATCCATAAATAATCCTTTTAATTCAATAATTGACGAGTTTGCATCTAGGGTCTTTGATAATTATTTTAGCATAGTTAAATAACGACCCTTATGCCATCATATCATTATTCAAATGAGAACTCAATAAACTTTCTTCTTCGTCACACGCTACGTCATGTACTCTATGTACATTACTGCTGTTAAAATGAACCGGAGCAGTTTATCAAATGAGTCGTGTTCTGAGAAAAATGGGCATAGTGCATGTGCTTAAAGTGTCGTCCCATATTAGCCTGTGCAGTTCGCACAGGCTAATCAGGCACGACACTTTCCGCTTGTATGACATTTTTTGTTAGAATGATGTCCCTTCTTAGCAAAAATCAATTTTGGGCGGAAAGTGTCGTCCCTGATTAGCCTGTTCGAACTTAACAAGCTAATCTGGGACGACACTTTACGCACATGCATTATGCCCAGTTTTCTCAGAACACGACACAAATAATAGCCGTTGGTGAACTCGGTTGCATTTTCAGATTTGTGCATACAAAGATATATTTAAACTTGAACAATGTTTTATTTGTCTATGGTAAATTCCTTTATTGTACAAGAAAGTAAGTAAGTTTATTGTAAACATAAGCCAAATTAGAAGAATGGTCTAGCATGTTACGACGACCATGCATAATTTTTATGTTACATCTAGAACAACTAGAAGAATAGACGTCTTTGTAAGCACTCTCTTGCAGTTTGGAATCGGGTGCCGGTATGTTGAAATCAGTGAATTACAATTTAAGGGAGAGCAATGTGATACAATGAGAGCGCCGTTGTCTTCCATGTTTAAGAATAATTGGGTTTACCTCTCAATTTAGCAATTAATTTCATACGATATTTTAACTATATCACAAAGTTTACTCCGTTACTTACCTATAAGACATAAATTACATTTATTATCAAAAAAAAAAGTATTATAGAAGTTTATATTGAAAGTTGCATTTGAAAATGCCCTACCATACATAGGAAATATTGCTCCTGGATTAAAGTTAACCCAATCTGACTCCACATTTTTATTAAAACCTTTGTCCGAAACTTTGTTCAGCCCAAAGGCAGGCGACGGGTGGTTAGTCTTAACTGGGTATCTATACGGGAATAAATGTTTTTTTTTCTTAAAATTTACCATCAAAATATACACCAATTCACTCGAAATAACGCACTCGACATATGTGTTCAATCCTTGGACCCCTGATTTTAATCTAAGACTGAAACTATGTTAGCCTCACACGCAGACGACGGTTGGTCAATTTGCATGAGGGCGTTACTGGGAAATAACTTTGTTAAGAAAAGGGCTTTTAAAGCTATCCACCAATAAAATGAACGTGCAGTTGGCCCGTAACTATTTATTGGATTTAAACGAAAACATTTGCTTCAAACGCATACTCGATTGAAACTTGTTAATAAAAGCAAAACAAAGTGCTTGTAAAATAGATAAAATGGACATATATTTGCATTTTTGGGGGTTTCTATCTGTTTCCTTGTCGATTACATTTTAATCATAAGAAACTAGTGTGCGGAGTATCAAACGGGTATTAATCACCGTCATCATAAGTAGCAGATTCAGAATCAGCATCATCTGTATCATCCTCGTCATCATCAACATGCCATCTGCATGTTTTTGTATGCTGAACAATCGATAATCTACATGTTTCTCTGTTGACATATACGCATTTGTCAATAAATTATCAAGGAGCAATCGATTATTATTTATTAAGACTTGTACATTGTGTTGTAGCATTATATGTGCTATTTTAAATGGTATTAGCATGCTGCTTCAAAACTATGGAGTCAATCGCATATATTGGCAGGTTGGTAAAGTATGTTAAGCTATCAAGCGAAACTGCGCCATTTCCTCATGTTAATGCTTACAATAAAAACGTAAACATTCTTCGTCCAACGTTTTGAGAAGCACATTATTCAACTAATGGTTAGATCAATTGAAAGGATGACTACTTAAAAATTGTACAGCTACTTTGTCTGGGTCAATTAAAAAAGTGTTTCCCATTATTGAGTAGAACTTTTGATAAAAACGTTCAAATGCACTGCTCCATCAACCATCGCTTTATCTGTTTTTACATTTAGTAATTGATATTTTATACACCTGACTTTTGGTGGTGATATTCTAGCGATTGCATGATACCGTTCGTTAGCCGGTTCGTCTCGCAGATTACACAATGCACTCAATTATTTTGCTACTTGAACCGTTTTTGCAGATTACAATTCCTAATAAAATTATGTTTCCATATCAAATTGTGTGACTGTCCTGGTGGTTATGTTGGAATTGTTAAATTGTGTTGAGCGGAAGACTTACATGGACTTCCAAACATTTGTAAGTGATACTTGCATTTTAAATGAATGTGTGTTTGACAAATTCTTAATGGCCGACCGACGGCCATTGTTTAATTAAGTATTTGTGCAGCTTTCATTCACTTCATTTAACATTAACATTCAAATACGGTACTATGCGTTTGCAGGTTTCAAAGATTTCAGTAATAAGAAAATGTAGTTGAATAAAATCATAAACTAAACATTGTAAAATAAACAATACATTTAGTTGCATATATTGTGTACTGTGTAGGTCTTTTTTTAAATATCACTTTAAACAAATAACAGTTACCCTCCTTATATTTATGAAGGATGATTTGAAGATCAAGTGTTTCAATTCAGGAAAATGTCCCAGCAAACGAGGATAGCTGTGAGTTTTCTCGTTAAAAAGGAAGATTTTAGGCGGCTGTCCTATTTATAATCTTAGGTCTAGTGCAAGTAAATGATGTCTGAAGCACATACTCAACTTAACAATACCATCGAATCATTATTTTCCAAGTAAATGTTTTACTTTTTGTAAACCAATTGTGTAGTTTAAGAGGGCTTTTGGAAGATTCAAGTTGTACACTTATGATCAAGTTGTACACTTACACTCACTAACCCTAACCCTAACCCTGACCCAAACGCAGTTTGGAACACTCTAAACAAAATACAATTAATTTAACAAGAATACCTATCCAAGTACAAAAGCTTTAACATCAATACAGCCTCTTACAAAGCTTAAGTACTAGGATCGGTGTTGTTTTAACACCCATCCCCCCTCCCAAAATACTTCGCTTTATTTTCACACAGATCATGACCGTATTAAGTGATTTAGGAGGCGTTCTGCGAATTGCGTGTTATTTAATGTGTTAATTTTAATGTCAATCCGAGTTTAACCCGTATCGATGTTTTATACAACAAAATAATGCTCGCTATAAAGCTTTTTTCGAGGCAAGTATGTTGGTTTTTTTATATATCTTTTTAGATCAATAACTTCCGACCATTTTTAAATCTTGACATTGAACTGATACTACACAAATGACATTCGGGCCATACTATGATGTCACGGACCAAGTGACACTAGTCTTATTTTTTTTAAAGAGGAATAAAAAGGAGTGCGTGTCAACCGTTTCGGTGGCATTTGCAAAGATTTTTGAAAAAACAAGTTGGTGTTGGTGATATCTCGTATTTGAGGCTAAAATGTTACTTCAGTAAATTTTGCAAATGTATTGCTGAAAACAAATTTCCACTGTTTATGCCTGTGGGGATAAGTGAATTAGGAGGCGTACTGCGAGTTGCCTGTCATTGCATTTGTTCATTTGTATTTCCATCCGAGTTTAACCCGCATCGACATGTTTTAAACAAATAAATAATGCTCTCTTTAAAACTTTTTTCGCGCAATTATGTTGTTTTTGATATCTTATTAGACCATCAACTTCCGACCTTATTGTTACCTTGACATTGAACTGATACTTCACACATGTCTTTTAGGTCATACTGTGATGTCAAGGACCAAGTGACAATAGTCATATACTTGATACTACTGTTTTACATAATGTACAAGGAAAGCGTATAATTTCCTAAGAAAATGATATAGTACATATCAGCGGTGCTTATCAGTTCAGGTGATATGTGCTTTAGCTACATATTACAATTTTGGCAAATGTCACAATATTTCATTTTAGTATCTGAAAATTCTTGTTTTTAAGGCAGTTTTTAATCTTATAAATGAAAGTTAAGATTAGAACCACTGATATGGCTTTTAGTTAACTGTACAGTTGTTGCATTATTGGGTGCATTATGTATATACTCTCTTCAGTAATTCAGTAATCATGTTGTTTAAATGTCAGATACATCTACACATATCAAGATGAAAACATTTATATTACATACATAGGTTAAATGGTAGTTGATCTACCAATACAGGTTACCAACAAGACAATTGACAACTTAAGTGGTCAACCACTAGCTTTGTCACTAAATTAAACGTTATTCAAATATAGCTAAATAAACTCTCTACTGCCATTCCTAACTTATACTCGACAGCCACACATCTACCTACATCTACCTACACTCACTCATTCACTCACTCACTCACTTACTCGTATTCATATCACCTACCTAAGCCCCACTCATACAACTCTTATTCATACAATCAAGCTCACTCATTCACTCACGGAATACATGTACAATGTTTTATCATAAATGTGTTCTTTGTATTATATTGACTTTTTATAGTCTCTTATAATTCAAATTTGAATGGCCATTTACAGATGTTGTTATACATGTGTTTTTATATCTTGTATATATTATGTTTTACATGAAATCGGATTAGACTGAAATAAAATAAAAAATGTATTTTTTTTAATAATTAGGAATAAAAAGGAGTGCGTGACAACCGTTTCGGAGGCATTTGAAACGATTTGTTAAACATTCAGTTGGTGATATCTCGTATTGGAGACTACAATAGTACTACATAACACAGGAAAAATAAACCATAATTGGGTTTAAAACATTCAACGTACCATTTTTACAATAAGGAATAAGATGAAACCACTACATTTATAAATGCAGCGAAAATTGAAGAAGGCGAACAGATTCGAAACATTTACAATTATATGGGTTACCATTCATTCATGCTTTAACAGCAATAAAATAGTTCAACATTCTGATTGTTCAATCAAGACTATTCATGGAAAACAATCACGCATATAATACCTGTTAGTAAAACGGACCTTGTTAATTTATTGTATCCAATTAAAAAATTCAAACATGTCCGTTTCTTCATATGTTTAATTTGACAATAAAATATACACCAAACCCATTTTAATAAAGTGTTAAAATTTTAACAACACAGTATTGCCTACTGTTTGTGAGTAACCTTTGTTGAGCCAAAAATTAAATGATCAAAAGTGACACTCTAAATATTGTATGACCTAAGTGATATAATTTTGAAACATTGCTAATTTTTTAACCAAATATTGACAATAAGGGTGTTTGGTAATCTGAAATAAATTCTTAATGTTCGACTGATGTATCCAACGCATCATAAAGTATAATTAAATGTTCTTGTTGCGTTTCAGATCCATCAGCAATATCGTAGTCACTTTTATACGTAATTGTTGTCTGCATAATGATAATGTTAATGATGATGTTAATGCTGACGAGTATGATGATGATATTTGAGATGATTACGATGATGATGATGATGATGATGAGGATGATGATGATGATGATGATGATGATGATGATGATGATGATGATGATGATGATGATGATGATGATGATGATGAGGAGGAGGAGGAGGAGGAGGAACTTTGGAAAACAGGAACAAAGGCAATAGTCATTCAATGATCGGTGTGTCAGCTAATTAAACGTTTTGAATGATATTCCATGCACCAAACATTCTTCGGAGATGGTATAGTAATTTTATGATTGCGTCTGTTAACCGGTTTGTCTATTACTGACGTCATGGACTAAATCGTTCAGATTCTTAACAGTTTTGCTTATAGCCATTCCAAATTATTTCAATATCCCCATCACACTTTGATATTTATATGGTGGATTTGTTTACTTTATTTATGCAGAAGAATTTGATTTTCAAGTTTTGTTAAATGCTGTCTTAGCAGTGCATGTATTCGAGATAAAAATATTTTCTTTAATATATTTCAAAGTGAGCAACCACTTTTTTATTAAAATTTAAATAGTCAATCTATATGAAAATAAATATTTCATTAGCCTATTTGTGAAAGTGGCAAACATTGCTGTAAGAAAACCATGCTGTACGAATTGAATTTCATGCCTGATTTTTACTAAATTTATTCAAACTTATAGCTGAGAATTCTTGTATGGTCTCTTTAAAATACCACCATCGATAATGATACATGTTCTTCGGATCGCATAATGACGTTTTGCAAAATTCCAGTATACCGAGAAATAAATGTGCACTGCATAGCCTGTTTGAGAATGTGATTGTTCTCCTTTACAAAGAATATATTTTGACAACTGGTCAACTGGTCTATTTTTAATGAGAATTGTTCACTTGAAACAAAGTGATGTCTTAAGTAGATACACAACTAAACAATACCATCCATTTGAGTATGTACTTGAAATACTTTTAAACAAAGACAATCCGTTTCTGCCTAAGAGTTTGTTATACAAGATTCAGTGATAACACTTATTTTTAATTATTGTAATACACTTTTAAACACTTCGAAACAATCCCCACAAGATTCTCAAAAGTTCTTTTGATTGACCTGGACATTTGTAATCATATATTTATACACTCATATGCTATCAAACGTAAATTATCTAAATGTAACTGTTTGTTTTAATGATATTAACTTAGAAGTTTGATATTTTATCATACTTAAACGTTATATAATCTTCATCAGTATGTTTTGAGGCCCAAACCTTTTAGCTCACATAATCACAAACTATTAATTCATAGCGAATTTCGTCACCTGTCTGTCTGCTTATGCGCGTGTGCTTCGTTAATGTTTTTCTTCTCACTACCGCTCCTCCTGTACTGGTTGACAGTATTTTTCTTTATTAAATTCTACGCCATTAACTTTGGGAGACCCACTTTCAGTTTTATAAACGTTACGAGGCATTGCATATGCATGTCACCGAAACTAAATATAGTTCTTAGGACTAAAAACATTAAACATTTTTTCTCAGAAACATAAAGGCCACGGATTAAATATTTGATGTGTTTTTTGAGGCGCAAACCTTTTAGCTCACATAATCACAAACTATTTATTAATAGGGAATTTCGTCACCTGTCTGTCTGCACATGCGCGTGTGCTTCCATTAATGTTTTTCTTCTCACTACCTCTCCTCCTGTACTGGTTGACAGTGTTATTTTATATTAAATTCTACGCCATTAACTTTGGGTGACCCACTTTCAGTTTTAAAAACGTTACGGGCCATTGTATATGCATGATACCGAAACTTAATATGGTTCTTAGTACTGAAAACTTTAAACATTTTTTCTCAGAAACACAAAGGCTACGGATTACATATTTGATGTGTTTTATCGTTTTGTGGTTCTCTATTGAGTTTTACATATAATGTCCCTAGCGTCAAAACTAGTTAAGCTCCAAGGGTCAAATGATTCACATACATGTAGACTTGTATAGTAGATCCGGAAAAATAACCTATGAAACAGTTAGTTTAAATAGTTTACTAGTTGATGTGAAACATTGTATTGTGATATTCTATATATTGTGTTCAAATAATCACCCATTGGGTCAAAATTTGCTCCTCCCAGGTTTTTTTGCTGTCCTGGTATGTATTTAGAGTAAAACAATTGCATATGCAACTACAAGAGAGGTTTTCTCACCAGAACAAAACAAGTCTTTATAATCTGACTTTTCTCATTAAATAGGATGCACATAAATGTATTTTTGACTTCATGTTATCAAACATCCATTAACTCATAAAACCTTGTCAGTAAACATCGAAAAACAGTTAAAGAAAAACAACTTAAGATTCGTTTGTTGGGACGGTAATCTAGGACTTACATCAGCTTCTGAAATGATGCACACTATTATCAAGGTTTTGAGACGTTTATTCAAGATCAAGAAGTGTCAAAAGCCTATGTATACAAAGTAAGCGTAAAGTGTTTACAAAGTAAATGGATATCGTTATACAATGTTTATTTTTGGCGATACATTTAAGGCCCCTCAGGCCAAGGATCAGTGCAATTAGGTTTACAGTTAAACACAACTTCACATGACTAATTTTAAATCATGAGAACTTTTAAGTCGAACTGTATTTGGCTTTTGCATTTACCTTTAACAAAAGACCCTATCGTTTATGTGCTTAAAGCAGCTTATCAACGCTTCACATGTCTGCTTCTCTGGATGAAACAACAACAACACTAAAACATATGCTTAAAAAGAACGCTGGTTACAGTGTCTATAATATATGTCCACTATTTCACAATTAATTTTAAAAATGACATCCAAAATATACAAATAATGAAACTCTACCAACATAAATAAACGTGAGGTTATTTTTACCACTAGCTTGTCTTTTATGCAAGGCTAGTGACTATGTTCTTATTTAAAAAAAAACTGAACAATATTTCGCATCTTTAAAGCTGTTTCTTGTGCAAAGCATGCTGTTAACATAATTTTAAATAATTTCAAAACATATTCATGCTTCACAAAGGTGTGCTTCAGACATAAATTTACTACCACCACCCTACCAGCTCATTTCAACATTGCTATAACAGGTTTCCATTAGACAAGTATGTATCTTTAACATGACATTGACTCTTCAGTTGAAGATCTGTTCCATTGTGCTACGCCCAGACTTGAAAGTAGTATTCTCTTCCACCAGCAGTTTGTTTTGCTTTCAATTGCTAGAGAATGATGCCTAGTATGACTATGCTGAAATGGATTGATGAGGCTGATGCTTTATTATTCTGGCATATCTTAAGGTTTCCCCTGTTTGCTATGCGGATGACCAGAGACTGGAACAACCCCAGGGGCCTGTTCTTCTCTTACCAGATCTTGTGGCAAGTGCTACATTTCCGCCTTGCTTTATCAGATGAAATAGGACAAAGAGAAGTGGAATAATGAGCAGTGTAACAACATTGACAACACGATTACCGCGGGCAGCGGTAATAAGGCCTACAGCATTCAAGACCTTCCACAAACCCTATGAGCCCAAGGCCATAGAAGATGCTGATGGAAACCGCCTTAAGAGAGATGCTTAAGTCCTGATTAGGGGACACAATTCTGCGCGGTACCTCTTAAACTAACAGCTTTTACCAGACAGCAGTCTCTTAAAACCTACCAGACCGCAAGGGAATGACGACAGTCTACTGCTTACTAGAGTGTGCATTGTGAACGCAAGAAATGAATTTTCATGTGTGGAGTTTTACCAGAAAGTTTGTTGATTTATGGACTTTGTCTGTTTTTTCCATTATAGAATATTTATTCTCAAAAGTTTGCGTTATCATCTCCCAAACAAATTATGTGTGAATTTGTCCCATACTTTCATTTACATATTTTGCAGGCGTTTTCCATGAAGTTCAAGATTGTACAATTAAACAGGCATCATATAGATAATAATAGGGAAAACAGTATATTCAAAGCAAGCCTACATTACCTTCTCTGAATCTACTGGCATGAAAATAAACTCTCGGCCCAATAGCTTCTCCAACAAACTGTAATGGGCCTTTAATTCACCTGAAATGCAACACCTGAAGATATTTACAAACTTGAAAAAAAAATAAGTGAACTTGTTTAAAAGAATTCTGCTTTCAAGATTCATGGTTTATGTCATTTAATATGTAGAATGAACAAAAAACATAACAAAACACATTCTTCATGAATACTTGATCTAAATCACAAATATAAAAAACAAAAGAAAGACTCACTCAAAGGCAACGTTTCCTGAACACATGAATTGATAGGGATGGCAATCAGCGCCACCCACACAAACACATTGAGCAGTTGATTGCGGTACAGACACACAATAATTTCCTGTGCAGCAGAGTTATACCTTTTATGTTGAATGAACGTTTTTGTCATAGCAATGTTCACCCGTTTGTCAAGCAGCAACTCGTGTAATTTTAAGGGACCTTTTTACAGATTTTGGCAGGTATTAAGGTGGGTCATAAAATGTTTATATCGATAATGTAAGCATTGGATCTAAGAAGCTCCAGTCAAAACAAGAATAGAATTAAAGAATAAAAAAATAACCCTCAACTAAGCTCGAACCACTGACACCTGGAGTAAAAGTCCAACGCCTAGACCACTCGGCAATCCGTGCTCATACAATAAGTGATGTTTTTTATACTCCATATTAGCAATTATCATTCTGCCACAAAAAATAACGACAACCGCAGAACTCTCCAATTTATTCAATCATTTTGCATTGCAACGCTTAATAATTTTCAGGTTTTTAAATCGTCAAAAAATGCATATTATGGATATTTTAGAGAATGGTCAATGTTCAGTATTACTGTTTCCTCGCAAATATCAAAACTTCAACGAAAATTTGCGAATCTGAAACATTTTATTTTAATTTTGTCAATTTACCAAAACGTGAAAAGATCCCTTTAAGCCATATTAGAGATTTGCGACGTGTCAATATACCAGCGTTTTGTTAAAAATTAGTGTACATGTATTCAACGCACACATGCATAGTTTATATAAGTGTAGCAAATTTAAATGTTTAAATGCTGCTTTGGTCTAAAATGTGTAGCACAATATTAGTTATGAAACCTAACTCTATTTTACTGAATTCAATTTGAAAGGGGAATATATGATTGTACCCAGTGTTCTCGCTTCTCTGTAAACAGCCTATACCGAACCTGATCAATATACGAAACTACTCGGCTTTGTTTAACCCAAGTGTTAATGCGGGAGTTTTAAATTGCGATGCAGAGTATCATCTGATAAGAAACTATTTAGCTAACGTGTTGACCTCTTTGTTTACAGATGCTTACATCCCCAATTTAACTTGTGAAAGTTTAACGAAGCAGTGAGCCTAATCGTAAGTTAGGCCACTCCAAATTGATATGTTGGTCGTCGGATTTGCCGCACCTTTTTTTTTGAAAATGGAAAAAAAAATACCGCTCGCACTCATTTTTGTGTCCTTCTGTAGCAATAGCGCATCTTGTTGTTTTTAATTTGTGAATCGATCTAGCAGAAACGATTTTGACGCTGAATACGAATGCTAGTGTTTCGTAACCCTTTTAGTCGATAACTGCAGACGCTTACAACTCGATCGAGACGACCAGTACATGTTTCGCTGTCGTGACCGTTTTAACAAATTCTGGTGAAAAGTTGCTGATACAACCCGTAAAAATATAAACACATCTTCTACGTTCTGTGACATATTTGAATGTTTTTGTTTACGTTCGAGCATGCAACTATCAGCAGATACCGTTGAAGCATTTTCAATTTCAAACAACATCGGGAAACATGACGTAAGATTTTTTAAATGCTTTTTCTTCATTCAATGGGCATATGGACGGTATTTAAGTGAACGAAAAATAAACATAAAATCATTAAATGCTGGTTCTAAAAGTTTCACACATTGGTTTATATTTTTTTAAATACATGGTTGACGGAACATGTTTAACCGCTAGGTCCGTGTATTTCAGAAACAGCAAATAAGTTCTTTGTATTGTATAAATTTATTTCGGAAAAAATACAATACAGTACTAGCCATCGATATGCCCCTTTAAAATAAGGTAGCGACAATGGATTATATGCATGACCTTTGTCCGAATGTCTGTCAATTTCATTTTGATGAGTGTCCCTCTTCAAGTGCTATTGCAACATATACCTTATCAAAGCTTGCAACATGGTATACCTTTTCACAGGTTTCACTGTTTAAAACTTCAAACAAATATAAGCAGCAGTAGGTAGACATGTGTCCCTTTGCAATTTACTCCTATAAATATGAGGTCGATATATATTCTTTAAATAAGATTTGATTTGAATGTAAAATATAGCTGTTTAAACCTGTATCTCTTGATAATGCAATTTTTTTTCAATCGAAATGTGAATTTTTTTTATTCTTCGCTCTTCGCTCGCTCGAGAATTTTTTTTGCTCGCCTCTTTAACTTTTTTTCAAAAAATCCGTAGACCAACATATCAATTTGGAGTGGCCTTATGCATTTTTGTGTTAAGTATTTATGTAATGTCAATGCATATATATTAAAACAGAAAAAAATTATACTGGATGGTTAGCTGTCCAGAACAATTCTAAAGTTATTATGAATCGTTCTGTTCGTGTTTATTGTTTTTTATATATTCAGTGTGCGCAAAACGGTTTGCGGTCGGCATGTATTACCAAACACAATATCATTGGACATGTGAAATTTACATACGTCTCTTAAAGTAATTAACATTTAATTGTAAATGAAGTTTTGAAACATTCAAAAGGTGGCGTGCCTTATTCAACAACATCGACAGATGAAATTCTTAAATTGCAGTTTAATTTTAACGATAATTTTATGTAGATTTTATATCAATTTGAAATACCTTAACCATGTTCACCGTGTGATATTTATCAATCATCTATGTTAAGCAAATATATCTAGTTGCACATTTCTTTCAGGACAACAATGCAAGTAACATATCAATGTTGTGTGTGCGCTGTGCTAGGCGCGTTGTTGCTCCCGGAAGTTCACCTGATGTCAGAAGGTGCTATATTCCAAATAAGCAGCCCGGCAGCAACTGCCATGGAGCCTCGGGTTACCACCGAAAGTCCACCATTGTGCGAATTTAGTATCTGGGGGAAAAGCAAAATATTCTTTGTTTCCCGTTTGCGCCAAATGAATCCGAAATTTATCAAGTTTGGAATACAATTTTATAATGGGACAAATGTGATTGAACACATTGAACCAGAAGTATTGCAACGAAACCCAAATCTGGTTTGGGACGTATTCCACGGTGGAAGAAAGATATCCGTATCTGAATTGGAATGGCAACTTTGAGTTGCTGACATTTGGTCTTCTAGACTCAGCAACTATTGAAATCCCTGATGTGGATTTTAAGGCATACACTACATCAAAATGTATTGTGAACTTTGGTGCAAACGAATCCATGATACATGTTGCAAAAGCTTTTCGGAGCAAGTGGTTAATAAAACAGTAAATGAGGTGCACCAGTTTGAACAAATATCTTTTTGTTATTTAACAGAGATCGCTGGAGCTAAATCTGGAATCGAATATTATGCTGGACTATACCTTTAATATCCAGTACCGTTTATTCAATATTCGTGTTGTGAAATATTATATCATTACACCACAAGTAAATATTCAGATCCGGATTGTAAAATTACTCACGACAAATGGACTTTATGCTTCCTTGGTCCACATATCGTATGTTTAATGATTCTCTTGTTCTTCCCTATAATGGTTTTTGAATTCACTCAATTTCTAAAGACGAAGTAATTCAATCGTACGACCACGAGAGTACGAATGAGTTATCGTGTGTAGTTTATTATCGAGAACCTGAAGCACAATAGGTTTTCCTAGATGGAGCATCGCCATTGACCTTATCTTATCTACCAGCCAAGATGTTCGCGGAATTCAAGGATGTGCAACCAGTCTTGTGCTCGCGACTACGACGGTTTGTGTACATGCTTTTGGTACCTGTCTTGTTATTTGCTAATGAGTTCATGTACAGAAATGGTATAGGAAATGACCTTAAACTCACTATTGAGGACTTGGTAAAGCGAGGAACTCCAATGGGTTTTCTTGCCATCCTTGCTGACACCTATGATGCCCGAAAAGTGTTTGTTCCAGCTCTCGGTGGGCCGGTTGAAGTTTTGATAATTTACTACACTCCTGGAGTCCTACTTCTGGTCATACCACGCAGTCTGAAACAGCTCGTGGAGAACGGGATGCCACCAAAGCGGACGTGGTCGCCTTTCTGTCTCAGTGTCGATGAGATACTCCGCATGGCGATGCTCGGGCCAGAGACAGAACCTGGATACCATCGAGCCCCTGCTGTGTGCCGTGGAAGCTTCTATATGGTCTTTAATAAGGAATGTTGGTACTGAATACTGTACATGCAGCAACGTCGACTCGTGCGATTAAAGCGAAATACACCGATCATGTTCGCTCTTACACTTCCAGTCGTGTTACTTGTTTGCGCCTTGAAACTGTAGCATGCGCCTTTTTTTAACCTTTTTCCTCTGGAACACTTTGCTGTGATTACAGTCAAGGGAGCAGTGGTATCACTTATTGAACAGAGGCGTCACTACGAATGCATCCGATGCTGTTTCTGTACACCATTGATCGTAGTGCTGCTGTGATGTGCTGCGTATTATTCACATTGTTTGCTTATACTGTCATGTTAATATTCCTCGAACGTTTTGTGTTCATCTCACAAGTTGCTATATTATTTTTTGTAGCTGTTATTGTTTGTCCTTCCGTTGCGTTCGGTTATCTGTTTTTCTTTGTAGTTCTTCTGTATTACCTATTTCGACTTGCTCGATGATTCGGTGATACGTATTTTGAACTGCTATCAATAGCAGTTGAGAAATCGCAGGATCTGGAGGCCCATGTTAATCACGTGTCTATGCAAGATGGTACTTTAGAAATCTCCAACGTGCGGGGTGCGGGTGTCAGAAGCATTCGTGTGAACAACGTTGTTATCGACGTTCCACACAACACACTTGAGAGAGAATTAAAAACAGAACAAACACCGAAGAAAACCCGACAAAGGGCAAATGTCCAAGGGATACCGAGAGACATATTTGAATATCTGGTAACCGAACATCGGCCTATTCATATCCAGTTTATAAGGCTTGTTTTTTACTTTGCACTGATTATAACGCTCGTTGCGTTGACCATGTTGATAATTTCGAAATTCAAAATGGTGACCCCATCGGAGTCGTCGGATGTCATGCACGTGATTTTCATTGTGACGGTCGGTGCGTTGCCAAGGGTTTTGGAGTTAGCATTGTTGGATGGCAATGAAATGTTTAAGCGACAGCTAGAAGAAACTAAGATTGAACAGTCCACTCTGAGGTACTGGGGAAATCGCTTGGAATCTTTTGAAGACAGTAGCCGATGCTCACATAACTCCTAAGAATAAACTTGTTCTTACAAAGTTACCTTAGGCAATTGTTGTCTTTGTTGATAATTGTGCATCAAGTATTTCATTTCCAAACACAAATGTACATTTTGATTTCACATATATCCCTTAAAATAATGATCTTAAAAACTTATCCTTCACAATTGAAGCCATGCAATGTAATTGTGTTCGTTAACTTTTTTCCATCCACCATCTAACAGGGGTATTAGATTTTTGTCTGACCAGAGTGTAATGTATCTTTCGCATGTGTGTATTCAGTGAGTATTATTTCGTATACTGTGGTAATACAATTCACAGCACAGACTGAATACTGAAATGTCGAAACTAACAAAATTGTAATTTAAGAGAACAATAGTATTATCATATGTTTTATACTCATTATTTAATATTTTTACTTGCATTTGAAGTGATCTGATGTTCATATTAAAAATATACATGTATGTATGTATCTTGTTGTTTATAGTACGATAGCATTTGGAACTTTTTAAGCTTCACCTTGGTGGTGCATTAATTCAAAACCCGACAGTATTTTTGCTTTAATAAGTAGCCGTCCACTTAAATTATGAATTTAACGGTGAACTATCATACGCAGTCTTTTTCGGTGTTTTGCGATTGTTAAAAGCGTAAAATACTATTTTCAACAGTCGTCAAAAGACATGTCTGCAGGGAACAAGAATACTAATGTGCCTCGCATATTCTAAACTGGACATCTATTTATGTTTGCAACTATTTTACAAGTGTACGGTCTTTCTTTGGATACAAAATCAATACTCTTCCAGTAACGCAACATTATATTTTCTATATTTATTATGTCATTTTAATTAACGTGTTTTTTACGTCCGAATGACATTCAAATCCGAATATCTGTCATTGTTATAAGCCGGCACTATACTTGTGTACTTACTTCATTTTATACCATGTAACGTTGACATGACTTTTTATTGTCCATTTACATGAACAGAAAATTCTCTGTTTTGTCCTCTCTAAATGGATGCCGAGGTCCTCGATTGTGTATATTATTAACAGCGATGTTGTGCCGACAATGAATAAACGTCGCCGACAATGAATAAACGTCGCCGACAATGAATGAACGAACGTCGCCGACAATGAATGAACGTCGCCGACAATGAATGAACGTCTTGACGCCTTCTTACTAGCTTGATCAAAGCGAAATGTATTGCCACCGATTGCTTGACGCCTTCTTACTAGCTTGATCAAAGCGAAATGTATTGCCACCGATTGTTTCAGTTGAAAGTGTTCTTAAATGATTGAGAAGTACTGAGTAGGAGTTTAACGGCAATGCTATTACCATTGTTCAATGACCGCATAACTTACCCCTGCTCCACTTGGTTACATGTACAACAGTACAACAAATTGTAAATTAACGGATCGCTATACTTGAAAAATGTGTTGTGCACATAAACATTTTAAAGACTTAAGTGATGACCTACTTGAAGTTTCAATGCAAACGCTGCGTAAAGGTGTAACTACATATAATATTCCCATTTGAAATTCCAATACAGAATGTTCTAGTCAATGTACACGTAAATTTCAGCACGCCTTCATCATTTTAAGGTTTTCTTTGACAATAAACCAGCCAAATAATAATATAATTGTATAACAATTTAGGAGAACATTTATATTGCCATTTCATTGACAACCCATTTAGGCATTATACCGCTAGAGTATCAGTGTTACGTTTTTTTCTATCGTTTGTATTTCAGCCAGGCCATTTATTGCACGCATTAAAATCACGCCGTATTTATATCAAGGGAAATAATTCTAAATGTTGACAAAAGAAAAAAAAACTTTTTACTGCTCTGCAATTGGCATGACGCTTATTTTTCTATTGCTTATGGGAAAAACCCTAACAGAACAGAATCGTTTTTGTTTATTTTCTTTATTATAGAATGTATGACATGTAATATGGAATGTATGCAGTACAAAATGACGCCTTAACTTGCTAGGTATATGTCTATGAGTAAGGTACATACACAATAGTCGCGATAGTAATATGATGTTTATCTGTAAATAACCAATGTATGGTTGCATGTCTATCAATAAGAATTAGACAACATATATCAGGCTTGCCTTAAAAATCAAAATATTTCCGACAAATTTGTTGATGTTTAAATTAAAATGTTCCAAATCACCAAATATATTTTTATAAATATTAATTAATTGCAACAATAAAGCTGTTGAAAAACAGCTTCAGAAACATTTCGTTTCAAATAAGAGGAATATATAGTGTTCAAGTAGTTTCATGACCTGTTTTGTGTGCTTGATGCATAAACCAAGAGACACTTGTGAAAATGCAGACAACTACATACTCCAGGAAAGAGAAGTTATTTCAAACATTTCAAGAGTTTAAGACAACGTTTAAACAATCTTCAGTCAATAAATCAATTCACATGATAAATTATGATCAATTAAAAATGACACGTTTCTATTGCACACATACATTAGTGAGCAAAATATATTGAAAAGCACAAAACCGTTTTGGAAAGTTATGTTACACTAATTTAGTCGGAAAATACAAAGTGGTACATATGTTTGAACCTAATATTTGAAACAATTAAACACTCTTGTACCTGATTTGGAATATAGGATGTTAGAATATCGATTCAACACACTTACCTAACAGTACTGATTGTGATTACATCACAATAAAATATGAATATGAGATAAAAATTCAATAATACATACAGTTCAAAATGTAGAAAAAGAGAAAATATATATACAGCATATTACAAAACTAAATATATGTGTGTTATACATATATATATACAACTCTATTTATCAATTAGTAAAGTAAATGAGTACAAAATACACAAAATGGTAATTACAATGAAACAATTATTAAAAGATCATGATATGACATATTTATGTATAACATATATCAGGTTATGGTTAAAAAAGTCATCTTATTATCTACCCAGACAGATTTAAAATGCAATTCATCAACCGAATCAATGCTTCATTAAATATAACCCACTATTATGATATTAAATTGCTTTTATAATTGATGAGTGTAAAATTTCCTTAAAAAAATAATTTTTAAATCTCATGTACATCACTTACATCTGTAAAAGACATACAAACATCCATTTGAATTTCTTCGCGGCACTGTAGCATGCAAACCTTAAATTTAAACCTCAAGTACTCATCAAACAAAATACGGATTATTTTTAAGTGTACCCATGCAAATGAAAACACGATTTAAAAAACAACAACTTCTGATTGCAAATACACACAACCTTGACTTAATTTTGCTGTATCACGACTACACCTTTCCTCTGCACAGAAATGAACAATTGTATTACAAATCTGGGGACATTACTAGTGTAAACATGTTTGTGTCACATCAAACATATCAATGCGTATCGCAGATATGCTGACACACTTTATAAAAATAATGGGACGTGTCACATAAAAATTAAATTCAATACTCCATAGTGAATCATTTTCTGAGAGATCTATATACAAAATCTGTTAAAGCACTAATGAATCCGCACGATGAAACGTTTCATCAAGAAGCCTAACACGAGCGCCACACACGTGCAGGTGGCCTTGAGGACATCGGCCCCATTGACGGAAGGGCTATTGTCGGCCCCATTGACGGAAGGGCTATTGTCATTGTCAGTGGCATTGCTATAAGGGCATTGGTATGAACCACACACGTAGCAGATGTTCAGGATGAAGTGGTTGTACGTCGTCCAGATCGATGTGTTGTGCATGCCTGCCAAAGGCAATAGAGTCAGTACCAGTAAAAGGACTTGTTGTCCTTAGTTAAGCTAACAGCAGTGAATATTTCAATCGTGTCATTCATGACACTTAATTTTTCTGACTTTAATATATGAGTCAATTGTAAACAAATTTGTATTCTTGAATAATTTGAATAAGTTTCATAATAATATTTTGTTTCATTTATGTAAATTGAGTCAAAAGAAAACACAGTGTTTTAACTTTACTTGTCGTAACAAGTTTTTTGCAACCGGGCCCTGGTTTTTATAATAAACATTTCATACATGTGAAGCTATGCATGTTTTTGAGTTTGTTCTTTATATATTTACATGTTTTAAAATGCCAGTTTTTTATTCTGTCTGATATATTAAAGCTTATGGCAATGACCTTGAGCCATAATTAAATTATATCCTATACATTAACCCTTTACCACTTAGATACGTATTTAACCCTTTACCACTTACATATGTATTTAACCCTTTACCACTTAGATACGTATTTAACTCTTTACAACTTAAATACTTATATAACCCTTTACCACTTAGATACATATTTTGACACACGCATAGTCCTTTAGAACGTTAACTGTATTTTTAGACCTTTCTTACTAAATTCAAGTTTTAAAGGCTTCAACTCCAAACCGTAGGTACTGATGAGCAGCAAACAGCATAAAACCCTGAACAGTCTGCGAGTTACAGGCTGTTCTGGTTTTAAGCTGTTTGAACCGTGCCATTTTAATTTTGCTTCTAAGCGAGAAAGGGTTTAATCCTATGCATTAACAAGGAAATTATTTTCTAATTGTTAACGTTAAGCCTATTTTTTACGCAAATGGAATGCAGTTATTCATTTCCTTTTGTAGAACAATGAATTAAACAGTTGCTTGTGGGCAACCTCAGGAAGCAACGAACAAATTTAATTATCGTAAGTAGTCACTTGAACGTCTTCACTTATATTGATTGCCACTGTATATAAAAAAAACCATTAAATCGAAACTAAATCTTCCTTAACAACAAATGGAAGACACATGCACTTGGAAGAAAACTAATGAACTGTTTGTAAAAAAACAACAACTTTAGGAACTAGAGCCATCACTGAACCATAACCCTTAACCCCTAAGGCTGACATATGATTGACATCTCGTCTAAACATTAACTACTGAAGTTTGGTGAGAGAGTCAACTGAAATCTGCCTCTGCAGATATTTTATGAAAATTGATCAAACCTGCTTTTTTACACAAAATATGAGCCTTGCTCTGGCTTATTAGGGACTCGATTAAGGCTGAAAAAGTCTTCTCTGATGAGCCGGTGCGGAATGCACGGGCTGATCTGGGATGACACTTTAGGAACATGAATTAAATCTGATTTTCTTAGAGAAAGTTTCATTAAATTACATATACCATATATGCGTACCTGGTTCATAGTAGTCATAGACGCGGTACCTGTGCTGGATGGTGCCGTTACCTACTGGGTACCACCGATCTGCACGGAACTTCACACACGTCCTACTGGTATCCACCTGCACAAACATGACAAAACATGACAACCTGTTATATTCAACAATCTTGGTGTATTCATCTTCACAAACATGGCAAAAACATGAAATTTATCATATGCAACAATATTCCAGTCCAATATATGGCTATTGAATGCATGGGACGAATGTGAAATCTATTTGTGATTAAAACAACTTAAGATAACTTTTAAGAAATCTGTTAACATGGTACTCATACATAATCAGTTGATATACACTCTCCACTGATATATTTTGTTTAGAGGTCAGCTGCAACTAGTAGTGGTAGATTACAAAACGCCAAAAACAGCAAAGTCCCTAAATTGTCATAATGCATCCGGTACAATACCTTTTAATTTATTATTTGTTCTGATAAAAATGTTTATTTATAATTACAAAATGAACAAATCTAGACGTACCTATCCTTGCACTGCCATGTACTCAAATTAATTATTTTTATGATTTGTGTAAAAGTTTAGAATTAGAACTGTTGTAACCCTGTACCAGCAGTTGTGGAGTGGGATGCCCTCGACCCACACACATCTATCGCCGAGGACAATAAAGTACACACACATATATATATATATATATATATATATATATATATATATATATATATATATATATATATATATATATATATATATATATATATATATATTGTATGGAAAAAACAAAACCAAAACACTTACATGTGAGAAGTAGAAGACCACTTTATTATAGTACATCTCTGCCCTCTTCAAGTTGGGCACCTGTTTGGAGCGCACATAGTCTTGCAGGGTGTGGTTCATGATCACAAACCCAGTGGGAAGGTCTATCTCCAGCACTGTGAGGCCGGACTGCTGACTGCGCTCAGTGTACACCCACCTGGCGAGGGATGTAGGAGTTAAAGGGCAGCATAATTAACCCTGTACCACTTAGATACGCATTTTGACGCAGTTCCTCAGAGAATCTTATTAAAGGCCTTTCTTACTAGATCCAAGTTTTAAAGGTAACAGTTCCAAGCCTTAGATGAGCAGCAAACAGCACAAGAGCATCGCATAGCGGGTGCCAACGCTCGGCTGTTGGTTCAGTTTTTAATAAATGAAAGCTTGTCAGAAGTGACCTTGACCAATGACCCAAAAACGGGTGTGGCGTGTAGAATTCATCAAGGTGATACTTTACCGTCCCACACTGCTCCCGATACTGTGCGGTAGAAAAATGATCCGTTAATTTCATCAATGACCACACGTGTCTAATGTTGTTAGCCATTAACACTTGAGTAAGGCCTGTCACTTTAACTGCATTTAACTGCAATTAATACACAGCCTGCCGAACGGCCGAAAGATTTATTGTTTTTAAATCATGTATTCGACTCGAAAAAAAATTAACAAATTAAAGTTTAATTCATTACATACCACTAAAATGTTTTGTCGAATTCTCAAACTGGCATAAATAAATTTGTAATCCAAAACACGCTTCTGAATTTAAATATGAACGCGACATAAACTAATTCTAGCTTCAAATAAACAGTGCTTCGTGTATTTCAGCTATTTTTTTGTCTCATTTAAAAGCGCGCTGAAACTATGCAGACATGTACAACGTCACGTGAAAAGTGTGGGTGTATTTTATTCATTGAACAGCAAGTCAGGCAACATATATCTGTTCACTTGGAAAACCCCGTCCCGATTGGACATTATTTCATCACATCATTAAATAGTCACATATACCAACATTCATTTGCTACTTAAGTAAAAAGGCGAATGTTTATGTTTATGAAATTGTTCAGTTTACTATTAAAAATGGAATATACGGGATAATCTGGCAATGTAGCGACGGGAAAAGCAGTAAGTATGCAGTAATTGATACGAGTTGGGCTGATATGGATGCATTGGGGATTCTTTAAAAATGCCCAATCGGATATCTCGAGCTCTCGTTATCTCGATAAATTTTGTCTTGTTCTCGCCGACTTCGAGATAACGAGAGTAGACTATACTTTGTTCATTGCATTAAGCAACAAAGAGACTGCCACTCACAACTAGAGCTTTGTCACAGACCTGACGAATACTTCACATGCCGCATTGACACAGAATAGTTTGCATGTTGTCGTCACAAAAAAGCGGACACCATGTTCAATGTTTAAAACGCACTAGGTGACCCTGTGACCTAGTTTTTGACCCGGCATGGACCATGATTAAACTTGACCTACACATCATCTAGATACAACATCTGACCAAGTGTGGTTAAGATCGGATAAAAACTACTTGAATAAGAGAGCGGACACCATGCTGATTGTGTAAAACGTACTAAGTGACCCCATGACCTAGTTTTTGATCGTGCATGTTCGAACTTGGCCTTAAGATCATGTAGATAAAACTTCTGACCAAGTTTGGTGAAGATTGGTTGAAAACTACTTGAATTAGAAAGCGGACAACATGCTGAATGTTTAAAACGCATAAAGTGACCTCGTTTGTTACCTAGATATCATCTAGATACAACTTCTGAATAAGTTTGGTGAAGAGTGGATGGAAACAAATTGAATTAGAGAGGGGACACTAAATACTGACCGACAGACCGACCGAAAGACAAACAAGTTCACACCTATATACCCCCTTAAACTTCGTTTGTGGGGGTATAATAATTAACAAGAGATTGTCACAATAGTACACACGTAATAACCTTGCAATAATTTGTTACAGACGATAATCAATGGCAATAAAAAAACTGCTTTGTTCACAGAAAACTGTTTGTTTTAAGTAAAAGTCCCTCATAGTGTACATATATCAGCCAGTAGACAAGCACCATAAAAGTGCATACATTCAGTACAAACAATGATGAATATCTGAATACCTGACGCAAGGTGTCATCTCCATGATGGAGGCGTTCCTGCCGGTGAATCTTATGTTCTCTGCTGTCAACTCAAAGAACTGGATTTCGTCGACCGTTTTCTTCAGTAACCACGGATACTCAACATGTACAGTGGTCGTAAGCTGCATCATGGACCGGCCAACACCCACAGCCTGCACTCCAATGGTACCGTATGTAAAACCCTGGGGGATCTGAAGAATAAAAATAGGAGCAGCGTAATGGTTGAGTGAATAATAGAACTGAAACTTGTGAACATGAGTTCACCTTTTCCCCCATAAGAAGCAAAGTGAAAATGGCTTTTGCAACCAGCATAAAACCAGGTTTTATGCTGTTTGCTGACCATATCTATGGGTTTGAAATGAAGCCTTTAAAGCTTAAATTTAGTAAGAAAGGTATTTAATTGAATGTAACTTTCTATGGGACTACAAATGCGTCAAAATACGTATCTAAGTGGTAAAGGGTTAAGTCCAATATTTGGCAGAAATTATATTTATTCTGCATTATATATATTCTGTGTGTCCCTTAACAAGTCATAAAATTAGTAATCGTGTATCTCAAAAACTACATATTTAACATAAAAATATCCTTAAACAAAAAATAATAATAATAGCAGTGGTTATTAATAATTGTTTAAGGTTAAAGTGATATTTAGACGCATTTTTCACTGTTGAATTGAGCTGAAAAGAATTAACAGGTCAACAGAGTTAGTTAAAATGTGGTAACTGACCAATTATCTGCAACTCATCTTTCTACCAGTTGTTTATTAAAACTATATTTAATATTCGATATTTTACATTACTCACCCAGTCCTCTAAGCCGAAATGATCCTTAAAACAAAAATGTGTCTTTGTGTCGTATAAACGAATCTGCACTAAAACTAAACTTAGATTCACATCGTACATGCATGATCAGTTGTCAAACGAAAGTGCGGTTGATATTGACATGCCTTATTTTTCTCTTTCCGGGATATTGTTTTTGTATGTTGATGCTGCATTAACAAATATAAGTGTATATTAAGTGAAAACACCAAAAATAAACAACGGTTGCGATAGACACCTATTAACATAGCAAATGCGTCTAATATCACTTTAAAAGAAATTCCTGACCAATAATACCAGTCTTGTTTGTAGAGACGTTTGGATAAAAGATTGGATAGACATTTTATACAGGTTTGGTAAGAAGTTTGAATAGAAGTTTGAATAGACCTATGGACAGAACTTTGGATAAATATAAGAATAAAAGTGTGGGTAGACGTTTGGATAAACATTTGACTTGAATAGAAGTTTGGATAGATGTGTAGATAACAATTTCAACATTTTAGGCAAAACGACACGATGCCCTTGCCCCATTTTCAATGTGGTGAAAAAACACTGCTTACATAGCTGCTCTGCATGATGGTGTAGTTGGTCTTGGACAGGGAGAAGTATGTGGACCAGGTGGGAGTGGAGGAGGTCTCCATTTTGATCAGCATGTTGTACACGTTACGGTTTGGGTCCACCTGAGTGTACTCAAACAGCGCCTCCATCGCGATCAGCGTGTCCTGGAAGCAGACACTCGGTTGAGACCAGTGAATCTCTTTAAAATGGGGGCTTCATGCATGTGTGTAGAGTGTTGTCCCAGATTAGCCTGTGTAATCTACACAGGCTTATCAGGGATGACACTTTCCTCTTTTATGGAATATACGAGCCTGGTTATGAGAAAAGGGTTTTCATGCACGTGCCTTAAGTGTCGTACCTGATCACCTTGTGCAATCAGCACAGGCTAATCAGGGACGACACTTTCCGCCTCGACTTAATTTTCCTTTAAGAAACTTCCTATAAAACAAGCAAATTTTTAAAATTGATCTCCTCCACCAAAAATATATGTTGTGAGAAGACAGACAGACTGACACGACGGATGGATAACAAATTCCTGTAACAAACTGCACAGGCTAATCTGGGACGACACTTTCCGCACATGCATTTAGCCCCGTTTTATCAGAGATTCTCATATATAGAAGAGGTTTTTTCTATGTTTTTGTATAATTGATAATTTGTTATATTGTCACTGAAATTGGAAAACAAACGTGTCTTATTATATATTTTCTGCTAGCGAGTAGTTGTTTTTACGTTTTAATTGATATATATTCTGACAAAGTGTGAACTGGTAAGTGCCAGTCTAAAATTCACGCTGAATTTAAAAAACAAATGGATATTAGGTACACTCATTGAAAGTAGGCAGATTGTCTTTTATATGTTTTACAAATCTTTTACACATCAGAATGAAGAACTTCAAAATACCTGAGTGGAAGCCATTCCTCCGATGAAATTGCGTTCGTTGTTGAGCCAACGCATCATGGCGTCCCGTTGGATCTTTGTTTCCTGATCGAGACCCATTCCGTTGTGCTCGATGTGGGCCATGAGAGCGTAGGCAGTGGCCTGCACTGCGTAGGCATCATTACTCTGCTCCATGCGTGGTCTAAGGAAGCGGAGAGCGTTGATCAACTCAGACGGGTTGTCGGGAATGGCAGCGTTAGAGAAGTATATCTCGTTGCCTAAAAGGTCAATCAAAGCTTGCATACTTAGTTATATTATAAGCCATTAATCATTATTAGTTTAAACTATTTATAGGAGGATTGCCTCAAAAGCCTAAGGCTTATTGAAATGCTCTCAATTTTATTGTGTGGGTAGAAACTGTTCTTAGGGGAAATAAAGAACGCCCCCACTGTAAGGATCAAACCCATTAACTCCTGGTTGCTTGGGGGACACCATATCCACTATGCCACAGCAACCTTATGCCTTCTTTGTTTAAGTTGCACTGAAAAGGTTTACGATTGTAATCAGACAGATCATATTACTAACAGCATATTTTTAGTAAAAGCACCAAAATGACTTGGTAGAAGTAAAATATTCTTTGAAAAATGGTTAATGTTTCAAATTTACATGAGTAACTGTAAAGACTTGGGCTAAAAAAGACCAGATGTATTTACAAAAAATATTGATATAAGAAATGATTGTAATTTGCTGACTCCCTGTCCTTATTTCATAAAATATTTTACAGATGTATTAAAGCTCTCTGACTCAAAAGTCTGTTACCTTTCAATACTCAACACATTGAACATTCCATACCTTGGTTCTGGAGTTTCCAAAGTATGTTACCATTCAATATTCAACACAATGAACACTAAATACATCGGTATTTGAGATTTCAAAGTCTGTTACCAATCAATACTCAACACAATAAATATTCCATACCTTGGTACTTGTGATCCCAAAGTCCGTTACCAGTCAATACTCAACACTATGATCAGTCCATACCTTGGTTCTTGAGATTTCAAAGTCTGTTACCAGTCAATACTCAACATAATGAACATTATATACATTGAAACTTGAAATTTCAAAGTATGTTACCAGTCAATACTCAACACAATGAACATTCAATACATCGGTACTTGACATTCCACAGTCTGTTTTCAATCAATACTCAACACAATGAACATTCTATACATTGAAACTTGAGATTCCAAAGTCTGTTACCATTCAATACTCAACAGTCACAATGAAATTTCGGTACCTTGGTACTTAAGATTCCAACGACTGTTACCAATTAATACTCAACACAATAAACATTCTATACTTTGAAACTTGAGATTCCAAAGTCTGTTACCATTCAATACTCAACAGTCACAATGAAATTTCGGTACCTTGGTACTTAAGATTCCAAAGACTGTTACCAATCAATACTAAACACATGAACATTCCATACCTTGGTACTTGAGATTCCTAAGTCTGTTACCAGTCAATACTCAACACAATGAACATTCCATACCTTGGTTCTTGATATTTCAAAGTATGTTACCAATCAATACTCAACACATGAACATTTCATATCTTGGTACTTGAGATTCCAAAGTCTAATACTATTCAATACTCAACACATGAACATTTCATACCTTGGTACTTAAGATTCCAAAGTCTAAAACTATTCAATACTCAGCACAATTAACATTCTGTACCATGGTACTTGAAATTTCAAAGTATGTTACCAATTAATACTCCAACACAAAGAACATTCCGTACTTGAGATTTCAAAGTCTGTTACCAGTCAATACTCACCACATGAACATTCCATACGTTTGTTCTTGAAATTACAAAGTCTGTAACCAGTCAATACTGAACACAATGAACATTCAATACATCGGTACTTGACATTCCAAAGTCTGTTTCCAATCAATACTCAACACAATGAACATTCTATACCTTGGAACTTGATATTTCCAAGTCTGTTACCAGTCAATACTCAACATAATGAAATTTCGGTACCTTGGTACTTGAGATTCAATAGTCTGTTACTATTCAATACTCAAAACAATTAACAGTCTGTACCTTGGTGCTTGAAATTTCAAAGTATGTTATAATTCAATACTCCAACACAAAGAACATTCAGTACCTTGGTACTTGAGATTCTAAAGTCTGTCAAAGATAGTTCTACTCTTCTTATATCTCAGGGAAAGAGCATAAGCAGTGATGGCAAGGAAATGCACCTCCTTATTGTCAATGTTGTAGGATTCTCTCAGCAGGTACTCAGACGCGAGAGTCCTGGTTTTGTCGATGCATGTCAGGGCAGCCTACAGTATGCATAACCGTTAATATGAGAATACTATTATTATTATCTGTAAGGCTTTTATTGTTTAAGCAGATATAATTTATGAAAACCCAACAAGACAACAAAAAAGAGTGAAAATTTAACCATACCCCAGAGACGTCAGTTTCAATCTTGTACAATGCAATCAGGACATAGGCAGTCAGTGGCACAGGATCACCGAACAAAGCACCAGAACCTGCTTTGACTGAAGCCTAAAAAAGCATAATTTCATACATTCTTATGAAACATATAAAACAAATAAGTTAACAAGGGCTACTTTATTATAAAATATTATATAAGTTTAGTGTTGAATAGTGTAATTTAGCACTGCTAATTTAAACATGATCACAAGCGTTTGCGAGTGCATGTTTGCATGTTTATGCTTTGTAAAAAACTGATCTTTACTAAACAATTACCTAGTATTCTAGTGATTTATTTTATACCTAATGATAAAATATGACATTTCTGCAGTGCAAAATAAACAAATTATTTATTATCATATCAAGAAACTCATATTTGTTTATGATCTTGAGTGAATATAAATCTGTATTTCACCGAATCCAACATTTTCTTTTCATGTTATGCTTGTGTTCACCGTTTATTTACATTGTAAAATAGTTTAATTGGAGAATTTCGAAGGAATAATGACGTCATTTTGTGTATTGAAATGTATTGAGGCATGCCACGGAAGAAAGGGTAACGTTTAAGCGAAAGGGAAAAAGCTGTTAATTATTTTCTTGGAAAAGGGCATAACAGAAAAAAAAATGTGTTCATGTCAGTGTAAGATTGTTTGTTAGTTCACTCGTGATCATAGAAAAAAAATATTTTCACTCGTGGCGCGAATATATTTTCTATGAACATTCGTGAAATAACAAACGATCTTACATTGAAATGAACAAATATCTTCTATTTATTTATGGTAGTAAACTATAAGAAAAAACTATTTAAAAAACCTTCAAAACTTTCTGTATAAAACACACACAAAAAAGTGTATACACTTTCTTTATACAACACAAAAACAAAAATCGTATACACATTTTGTATTAAACACAACAAAAGTACAGACTTTCAATATAAAACACAACACACTTACAAACTTCCTGTCGAAGATCTGGTTATCAGGGTACCAAGCTCCGGTCTCGTTCTGCTTCGAGCACAACCACACCACGATCTTGTCAATCAGATTGATTGGGATGTATATATCATGTTTCCACTCCCCGAACCTGGCCTCATGAAGCGTGTTGGCAACAAACGCGGACAGCCAGATGCTGGTAGAGTCCTCGTCATCTTGGAACATGCGGAATGAGCCGTCTATGTTCATGTAGCTAAGCTGTCGCTGCAGACCTGGGAATTGTAAAGAGAACATGTGAACATATGCCATTTGGTACTGGAATGCAGCAATTATAATTTTATGAACTTGGGCATGAAAACTATTTACAAAACCAGTTAATATCATTTTTTAAAGCGAACTTCAGTGTGCTTTTAAAGTAACTCTGGCAAATCGAAGAGAAGAAAAGCACACTTATTCTATGATGCAATCAATATATTCTCAGATATAAACAGAACTGTAAACAAGAGCACCGCCTTGCGGGTGCAGACCGCTCATCTATTTTTCTTTTTAAAGGTGTAGGGACCTATCTCAATTTCAATCACAAAGGAGCGGGGGTGGAGTGGAAAGGGGTGTTTAGTGTGGGGGTGTGGTCCTTTATTACATTATCTTCCAAAAATGAAAAAAAAGGCAAAAACTAAAATATTTTTTTTTTGGGGGGGGGGGGGCGGGAATTCTTGGTTAGGATGGTTGGACGGTATTTCAAAAATAAAATAATAAAAATAAATATTTGTGTTTTTAACCATGTTTGAAAAAAACAAGAGATGTGTTTGTCAGAAACACAATGCCCCCTATTGCGCCGCTTTGAAAAAAATATGTTTTTTTTACCTTTTACCTTGAAGGATGACCTTGACCTTGACCTTCCACCACTCAAAATGTGCAGCTTTATGAGAATGCCGCTTTGAAATATATTTTTTGACCTTTGACCTTGAAGGATGACTTTGACCTTTAAGGATGACCTTGAACTTCCACCACTAACAATGTGCAGCTTCATGATAACGCCGCTTTGATTTTTTTTTTTACCTTTGACCCTGAAGGATGACCTTGACCTTGAAGAATGACCTTGACCTTGAACTTCTACCACTCAAAATGTGCAGCTTCATGAGAACGCCGCTTTGAAATCAAAAAAGAATTTGACCTTTAACCTTGAAGGATGATCTTGACATTGAAGGATTACCTTGACCATGAACTTCCACAACTCAAAATGTGCAGCTTCATGAGAACGCCGCTTTGAATTATTTTTTTTTGACCTTGAAGGATGACCTTGACCTTGAACTTCCACCACTCTAAATGTGCAGCTTCATGATAACGCCGCTTTGAATTTTTTTTTTCACCTTTGACCTTGAAGGATGACCTTGACCTTGAACTTCCACCACTCCAAATGTGCAGCTTCATGATAACGCTGCTTTGATTATTTTTTTTACCTTTTACCTTAAAGGATGACTTGACCTTGAAGAATGACCTTGAACTCGAACCTCCACCACTCAAAATGTGCAGCTTCATGAGAACGCCGCTTTGAATTTTTTTTTTACCTTTGACCTTAAAGGATAACCTTGACCTTGAAGGATGACCTTGACCTTGAACTTCCACCACTCAAAATGTGCAGCTTAATGAGAACGCCGCTTTGAATGGTTTAAAACAATAACCTTGAAGGATGATCTTGACCATGAACTTCCACCACTCAAAATGTGCAGCTTCATGAGATACACATGCATGCCAAATATCAATTGGCTATCTTCAATATTAAAAAAGTTATGGCCAATGTTAAAGTTTTCGGACGGACAGACGCCATATATTTGACATGTGACCTTGAAGGATAACATTCACCTTTATCTTTCACCATTCAAAATGCTCAGCTCCATGAGATACACATGCATGCCAAATATCAAGTTGCTATCTTCAATATTGAAAAAGTTATGGCCAATGTTAAAGTTTTCGGATGGAAAGACAACATAAATTTTACATTTGACCTTGAAGGATGACCTTGACCTTGACCTTTCACCACTCAAAATGTCCAGCTCCATGAGATACACATGCATGCCAAATATCAAGTTGCTATCTTCAAAAGTGAAAAAGTTACGGCCAATGTTAATTTTTTTTGCGGATGGACTGACATACTGACGGACAGTTCAACTGCTATATGCCACCCTACGGGGGGCATAAACATTATTGTTTGGGGGTGGGGGGTATAGTGTGAGGGTGTGGTGGTCATTTATAAGATGATCTTAAATTTAAAAAAAATGGAGGGGGGGATTGAGGGGGGATTCGGGGAGGGGGTATTCGGGGGGCGGGTAGATGTTTTGGGTGGAGTGTATTGTGGTATGTCAGGTAAGAGTTGTTTTGTCAAAGTATAAATCGAATCTAATCATCAATAAAGAAGTTATGGCAATTTTAGCAAAATTTAGTAATTTGACCTTGAGAGTCAAGGTCATTCAAAGGTCAAGGTAACATTCAACTTGCCAGGTACAGTACTCTCATGATAGCATGGAAGTATTTGAAGTTGAAAAGCAATAGCCTTGATACTTTAGAAGTAAAGTGGATCTAAACACAAAATGTAACCATATATTCAAAGTTACAAAGTCAAAAAGGCTATAATTCCGTAAAAATGACAGCCAGAGTTATGCAACTTGTCCTTTACTGTCCCCTTATGATAGTTTGCGAGTGTTCCAAGTATAAAAGCAATATCTATGATACTTTAGGGGTAAAGTGGACCAAAACACAAAACTGAACCAAATTTTCAAGTATAAAGGGCCCATAATTCCGTCAAATTGCCCGTCAGAGTTACATCACTTTGCCTGCACAGTCCCCTTACGATAGTTAGTGAGTGTTGCAAGTATGAAAGCAATAGCTTTGATACTTAAGGAATAAAATGGACCTAAACACAAAATTTAACCAATATTTTCAATTTTCTAAGTATAAAAAGGGCACATAAATCTGTCAAGATGCAAGCCAGAGTAATCTAACTTTGCCCGCCCAGCCCCCTCATTATAGTTAGTAGGTGTACCAAGTTTGAATGCAATAGCATTGATACTTTATGAGAAAAATGGACCTAAACCCAAAACTTAACCGGACGCCGACGCCGACGCCAAGGTGATGACAATAGCTCTTTTTTTTCAAAAAAAGATGAGCTAAAAAAATATCAAGTCAGTCATATGAAGATGTTGTGTTGTATTGTTCGCACTAATCTTTGAATTATAAACCTGCAGGTAGAAAATATGATAACAGTATTTCTGCTCTGATGCCTACATACAAAATTTAAGACATATTTACCTAAAAACTTTAGATTACATACAAAGCCCCTTCCTATATATTGTACATACCAACATTTAGGTACTGTAGAGCTGTGATCAGGGTTTCCTGGGGCAACTGTTGGTTGGTCTTCATGAACCTGAGCGAGAGCAGGTTGTACGCAAAGTTGAACATGTTCATCTCACCAGCACCGTACGGCTTGCGGAAGATGTCCTCACAGTTCATGTACAGCTTGAAGAACCCAGGGGTCACAACATCACCTGTTCGAATGTTTTTATTTATTTTACTATGCGAACAAAATGAAAACAATTTTGACAAGAAATGTGTCCATAGAGCCCTAAAATGACAAGCTTCTATAAAAGTAAAGCATGACAATGCATGTGTAAATGTAGTTTTAAACTACTGCAAAAATATTCTAATGGGTATAAATTAATTCACTTACATATGTTATTTCACTAACAGAGATTTCATTTCACTAAAAGATCCGTTATCCCAACACAGATGTTGTATTTCACTAACAGCTGATATTTCACTTACAGATATGCTGAAGCACTTACAGAGAGAGTCCAATCGACTTACGGAAAAGACTGACTTGTGCAAGCCCGGATCCTGGCACATACAAGTGTTCTCTGACTTCTGGTACAACAAACTGATCTGGAACGTTGATCTGCAGGTGGGAAATCGTCTCTGAACCGTACCGTATCATGTCAATCAAGTATTGCGTGTGGTAATAGTTCATTACACCTTCCGGCCGTCAATAGATTTGTGTTGACCATATTGTAAAAAAGGACCATTACTGCTTTTGGATAACATGATGGGGGCTTGATGAAAGATTACAAATCAAATTACTGACAGTACTGGAGTGACGAGTCAACTGACTTAAGGTGAAAATATAGGAAACAAGAGCACCGCATAACGGATGTCACGCTCAGCTGCGGATGCATAAATAAAAGCTTGTCAGAATATTTTTTAGAGGTTACAATGGCCTTTACCTTTGCCTTAGTGACCCAAAAATGGGTGTGGCATGTGAAACTCATCAAGGTGCAGCTACATATGAAGTTTCAAAGTTGTAGGTTGAAGCACTTTGATTTTATGGCCAATTTTCAAAACCTTGACAAAATGTCAAGGATTTAGCGGACGGCGGACGACACGACGTGCTGGCTATGACAATACCTCGGGTTTTCTCTGAAACCAGACGAGCTAAAAATGTAGGAATATTTGCATCAAAATATATGAGGTTTTTGGCTTGTTTAGGGTTAAAATATAGGAATTTTATGGATAAAAATTATGTTCTAGAGATATGTAGAGAACTTCTTACTTACTTGTTTTCCGTCAATAATCATTAAATTCATGTTTTAATTAACAAAATAGTCCCTCATCTTCATCACAAAGGCAGATATGCTGATGCAGCAACACACTGTGGTCATCCATGTTGACACCTGAATTTCGTTTTATTTAAATAGTTCACAATCAACAAAACAGTATTAAACATAGTTTTACAACCTAACATAAGAGTGCAACATAACATTGATAAATAAATTATTGAAACAGAAAACATTAATCACATACATGTAGTATCACATCATGGTATATACCACAGGTGGTTAGCGTGTGGCTATGATATTAATTAGTGAAAACATCATTTTGAATCATGAATACTCATATTATAACGAAACATTAACTTTTCAAACCAGGACAACTTGGGGTTGCACTTGGCCGTGCTAAATCTTCAGAGGGACTGAGGGTAATCAATTTCGATTAACCTGTCATGTAATTAGTCAGCCAGAAGTGGTACAACTCTTCATGAACCAGCCCTCAATTTAGGAACATGAAGACCTGAGCTGCTGTAGACCAGGATTAAAGGGGTAATTACATTTCAGTTTTTTAATATATGTACACAATACAGGTACTTTAATCTAGCGAAGAATTTGTTGAATTTGAGATTAAAAGTAACGTTCATGATTATATTGGGAAAGGCAACAAACACATTTAAGTTATGGAATATCAAACAGTAACAAATCAAATATGACAATTGACATAATAATACACAGTTTACACCAAAATGATATACATGTAATTGCAAAAATTTACTATGACATTCATAAATATTGATTTCCAATTATGCTCAAAGAAAGTGGTGAAATGGTTTTAATATCAAAAAGTCAACATTTTTACTAAAGCAGCATGTCTTCCTAAACCACCGGGCTATTTTTGCCAAAACTTGGCAGGAATGAAGCTTCTTCAAAGTTGGTAATGGCCCTTAAGTCAAAATCAGACCTCCCCAGGGTGTCATTGTGTTTTCGTTGTATTTTTAATTTCTGTAGATTTCTTAAAATCTGTATACTTTGAATACATAATTATTTGCAAATGATAATATTTATCAGAAAGAAAAATAAAAATTTTAAAGCTACAGTATAAGGACAATACACCTGGATTTAGTAATTTATTGACCGACAGCTTGTAAACTACTGCTCAGGTGTGGAATGTAAACACATGTTTCCTTAAACAAACTCTACCTTTTTAACTCTTACTCAGTATTATGTTAAGTTGGGATAAGACATCAATTTGGGAATAAGTTGTGTTTTTTTAAGTGCATATTATGCAGTTTTATATGTTGTATTTATTTAGTTTGACAAATTATAATTAAAACAGATACTTGCATATATAGTAGCATCATTTAAATTAATTTTACTGCAAAACTGGATTGTTTTTTTTAAATACTCATGAAATGAAACTCTCCTTGTGGTGCATGGACACAGTTTAACAATACAGTAAAAATGATGAAAATACAATCTTTGTTAATAAAAAAGACATGGAAAATTGCTTATTAAGCTTGTAGTATAAATAAAATATTACAAAAATAAATTCATTTCATTAAATTAATAGTTTTATTTGAGAAAATCACCAAAATGATGTCCATTCCCAGTTTGATGTCTTATTCCAATTCACATAATACAGTGTTCTCTGGTCTTTTTCAATTAAGTCTTAATCTGTAATGCCCTGAGGCTCTAAGAATGGCATATAAGTAACTTATTAAAATATGCAGGCCAAGGTTATATTTGTACTAGTGTGCCAGCATTGGTTTACAATTATAACATTAAACGTTAACCCTTTACCACTTAGATAAGTATTTTTACGCATTTGTATTTCCTATGAAAGATAAATTCAATTAAAGACCTTTCTTAATATGAAAAGTTTTAAAGGCTTCATTTCAAACCCTTAGATACTGATGAGCAGCAAACAGCATAAATCCTGAACAGACTGCGAGTTACATTGTAATCGCAGACTGTTCTGGTTTTATGCTGTTTGCTCATAGCCATTTTCACTTAGCTTCTATGTGGGAAAGGGTTAAAACAGTATACTTGTCAGAAAAAAAGTGTTTTCTCAAATTTATCAAATGAAAAAATAAAATAAAATTATGCACATATTTATTAACATTGCACTAGTATCAAATAAGAACTTAAATATTTCCCCAGTTGTTCACATGGGGAAACTTCCAACCTATCAGAATACCGGTAGTAGTACATCTTAGTATAATTTGAAATAAAGTGTGTTTTTTTATAATGTGGCATGTACTATTAAGTTAAACTGCCAATTAAGACAATCATTGTATTATAACAAGCTTATTTATAACAATACATTAATGGATTGAAACATTCTTGGAAAATAAATATCTGACAAATCTGGTCAAAATTTACATAGAACATGGTCTTTACATTCTAATCCCTTTTACTTTGCTTTTTTCATGGGATGTTGTTTTCATTCTGATATAAGAAGTACCTTTACTTAGTGCTAAATTGTAAGGTATAGCTGTAGCACGATTTTTGCCAGCATTTGCCTTTTGAGAAATAATTCCCTGACCAAGTCATTGCTATTGAGTGCTTTTCTATACTGCATTGCATAAGTGTTAGAATAAGCTCCATGGTATGTGGATCTATGTTGATTTAATGTATTTTCTACAACATCCGAGTTAATTAATCCTGGTGTAATATACACTAGAGATTTCATGCCGAGATACACTTTACATAGTTCTATCATCCCCAGTATACAAGACTGTGTGTTTTCATGACATTGAATAGACATTATTTGTTTATTCCTTTCAACAAACTTTAATGAAGAATTATTCAATGAGACAGTTTTCCAATCATCAAAGAAATTTGCAACACAAATCATGCAATCGTGTATCATTCATTTGCTTTACAGGACGCATGTCTCTAAAAAAACTGACAAGTTTGCTGGTATACCTTAGAAGTTCAATTGCCCCATTTAAAACTACACATTTAGAACCTAAATGTGTTTGATACTGAATCATAAGGTTAAGCATATCTGAATTAATAACTTCATCCGCTATATGATTCCGCATTTTTGATTGTGTGGATGAAAAAAAAATGTTCATTGGATAATTTTCTTTGGAGTTGCAATGCATTTCCTTTGTCCCAATGGTAACAATCAATGAACATTTGCCACTGTATAGTGTCACTTGTTGTCAAAATAAGGAGTCGTGTTGAAGATTTACATATACAACTTTTAAGCAGATTATTTCTATTTTTTTTTGATGACATGAGAACTGTCCATGATGAAAATCATGCTGGAAAATGAACAAGGGCTTAAAGCAATAAAATTTGAATTGAAGTTATTTATTTTCATAAATGTGCGGTTGCACTGGGCCCCATCCATGCATGTGTTCAAGACGTTAAGTTAAAGCCGAACATTCTTAACAGATCCACTGCCTCCCAGAATAAGGGGTATAGCTCGGGTGCCTGAATTCCCCCTGACACAAAATGTGCAACAGGAAATCTGAACCCTGTTACACCTAGGAAGACAAGCTGTTAAGCATGGGACCCCAAACTCTTCTCATTTTTTCCTTTCCTCAATGTGTTTGACATATTTCCTTCTTCCCCAAGATGCACTAGACCAATTAACGCAATGACATCCCCATGTTTACAAAGTTGTACATCAGATTGAATTGACATTTCGTCAAATATCAGACCACCATAGAATCCTTCTGGAGGAAGTTTTTGCCTGGTGGCCTCTTCAAGCATCCATGTAAAGATGTTTCTGTCAAAACTCACATTCTGTTTGACAATATGTTTGTAATGGATAAGTGTAGATTTTGATTGAAGTAATAGGTAGCCACTTTGCCTAAAAGATTCATAAGAATGTGGACTCCTGCAGTACCATTGGAGGCAACTGGATATCATTTCTTCAGTCCACCTCCTGCCTCTTGGGTCTTTATCTACATTTGACGCCTGACTTAAAAATAGTTGAACCATTTGTCCAGTTGCACCTGGTATTATTTTTTAATTTGTCAACTATCTCATCACCCTCTGAGTAAATGTCAGATTTCGTTTGATAATCCATTGTTGGTACATTTTGTGATGAAGCAGTATTAGTAATTCTTTGGCATTTAATGCATGTGTTTGTCTTACAATTTAAGGGAGTAACCCTATTACATAGAACAGATCTCAACATTCTGGATGATGCTTCAGTGCCAGTAGCCAGATTTTCAAGGATGTGGAAACGGGTCATTATTGTTTTATTGTTGATAATGACACAATTACATAATCTGATTAAGCTCACAATCTTCAGGACAGTACCCGTGCCTTTGCTGTTTTTTGTGAACCTGTTCGATATAGAAAGGTTGCCTTACTCAATTTCCTGACCAGATATTTCCAAAGACCATAAACCATTTTCCAAAAATGTTATCTCTTTGAAAATGTTATTCCCATTACTTCTAATATTGGCATCAATGGAGCATACAATATAGCTTAAGGTACATTCCACAATTGCAACATCATGGGCTAAACACTTCATTATGTCAGACATGGTGCATGCTTCTTCTTGTAATGTTTGTAAAGCAAGCAATTTGACGCCTTTGTACTGGGTAACTTTTCTGTTCAAGTTTGTTGGAAGTGTCTTTTTTCTGTTGATGGCGTATGGCGTAAATTATATGTTTTATTGTAACAGGGCTTTCAATTAAAAATTTTGAAATTTGGAAGTCAAAACTTCATGGTCTCTGAATTTGGAGTTTTTCTCACAAAATTTTGGTGTAGAAGGTGACATTAATATGTTCATAACACTTTTCCATAGCTTTATTTATTCAATTATTATGTTCATTTATATATTTTTGCACATATTGCTAATTTGAATTATAATCAGTGATTGCACTTAATACTCCAATTATTGGATTTCAATAAATTTGAGACTTCAAACTATTTTTCATAAAAGCCCTGGTATTGGATACAAAATAGACGAAATAAACTAAATGGTAAAATTATTTTGAATATGAAGTATTAACAAAATATTTTATAGAGTTTTTGCTTAATATGATAAATATCATTCATTCATTCAATCCATCATTTAAATCATTTCATAATGTGAATATTTAAAATAAGACAGTAATTCTGATAAGGTGTGTAATAAAGTACAAAGCAAACCGTTTCAAAATATTAAAATGAACAAAAAGGGTAACATAAATTTAGTTTAAATCACTGACTTACAATGTATATCACTGAGCACTTAATTAAGTAAATTACAATTTGGTTATTAACCAACTCTTTAAGGGGCCTTTCCACAGATGTTTGCATGTGTTGAAGTTTGTCATTAAATGCTTAATTTTGATACATGTAAACATGGGATCAAGTAAAAAATCAAGAATACAATTTAAAAAAGAAGAAAAAAAGTAAACTTCAATAAGGCTCGAACCTCTGACCCCTGGAGTCCTGGAGTTAATGCCTACACACTTAGATCACTCATCCAGCCGTGCTCTTACCATGATGGATGTATTTAATTCTTTATATAAGCAATCCTCAACTACAGAACTCTACAAATTATTCAATCTATTCACGATGCAACGCTTCATAATTTTCAAGTTTTTAAATTGTCCAAAGATGCATATAATTGCTATTTTAGAGCAGGGAAAATGTTCAGTATAACTGTTTCCTCAAAAATATCATAACTAAAACAAGCATTTGCGAATCTGAAACAACTTTTTATGTCCCCCACCACTATAGTGGGGGGCATATTGTTTTTCCCTGTCGATTGGTCTGTATGTTGGTCTGTTGGTTTGGTCAAACTATAACGTTTGCCATAACTTTTGCAATATTGAAGATAGCAACTTCATATTTGACATGCATGTGTATCTCATGGAGCTGCACGTTTTGAGTGGTGAAAGGTAAAGGTCATCCTTCAAGGTCAAAGGTCAAATATATGGGTCAAAATCGCTCATTTAATGTACGCTTTTGCAATTTTGAAGCAAGCAACTTGATATTTGGCATGCATGTGTATCTCATGGAGATGCACATTTTGAGTGGTGAAAGGTCAAGGTCATCCTTCAAGGTCAAATGTCATATTTATGGGGACATGGTGTTTCACAAACACATCGCTTGTTTTAATTTTGTAAATTTACCAAAATGTGAAAAGGCCCCTTTAAAAGTGTAATGTGTTACTTTTGGGGTTATACTAAGTTGCTTCATTTCTCATTTCGGAAACACACAAGAGCCAAGCCCACCAGGGATATATACATTGCAAGACATGCAGCTGATACAAGAGAGCATAGACAATGTGGAGATGAATGAAAATGTAACTAGCCAGGAAGAATTTGATAGTGAATTTGATGAACTGATCCTAAACAAAAGTAGTGTTAAAGATGATTTGACTCTTCCAGATGATTTAAATCTGGATCAAATTCTAGATCGGATATATTTCAATGATCCAGTCACTGCGATGCAAGATCATGCAAATAGGATCATTAATGATATAAACAAAATAAAATACATTCAGTTCTGCAAAAAGGAGTATGCATTTTATTCAGCACTGATTGGGTCTTCAAATACTTAACCGATTCGGCCTTTTACAGCTTAACAGCAAACATAGTTTTATTCTAATGTGCATGCTCATCAAACTAGTGCTGAATTCCGAATGAGCTGTTTAACTTTATTCGAGGACTCGCGATTCACAGATGATCATGTCCACATTTGTGTTAATGTGTCTAACCAAATACGAAAATATGTGTTGCAGAGCAATGTAAAACGATTGCCAGTTGTTCAGCGACACATATCAAATAGATCTGTGACAAATGAATCACATGCAAGAGTAAGATACATTGGCAGTAACTGCATAGCTAAAGTCCTGCACAAGAATAAGCAAAAGAAAAAAACAATATGTACAAATTAGACAGTGACTCAATTAGTAAAAACAATAATTCATTGAAGGTGCTTAATGTGTTAGAAAGTCTGAAGGTAGAAGAACAGTACATTCAGTCCATCACCAAAGAACCAGAGTCACTCATAGACATTGCATGCAAGCAATACGGACAAATATTACTTACCAACATATCAGATGAATTGTACCATTTTTCCTGGAACTTACTCGAAGAACCTTAGAATTGTTGATTGATGAAAATTTAAACAAGTATGGGAGTGAAATGTTTGAAATGATCAAAGAAAAAATTCTGTCAAATAATACACTTTTCAAATCCTCTGCCAATACTGTAGAACACAGTTTAAAGAACAAGCAGCTAGAACATGGTGTAACAAAGAAAGTTTATAATCAGATAATTGAACTTTTCCTGATGGTTATGGTTAATCAGTTTCGCAAATACCTTCTTGAGAGTTTTAATATTAAGAAGAAAATGGCCCACAGGAAGCAAGTACGAGTTTCAGAGACAGGCATTCGTGACAAAAAAACTTCAAGAAAAGGTAAGGCCCCAGCCGTTAAGAAGGCACAAATCAAAAAAGATGCACAACATGTGGAAGAAAGTTCATCAGAGGAAGAATATTTAAGTGTTTCATATGATGAACCTAGTACATCTAGTGGTATATATGCTACTTAAAAGTGAGCGAGAAAGAAGAACATATCTACACAAGTTTTTGAAGGTGAAATTTCTGTAGAAGGAAGTATTGCTGTTAATTCCCAAATGGCTACGAAAGACAAAAAGTCACACAAAAAAGGGAAAACAAGAAGCACAGTTAAAGGCCCAGCACCGAAGAAATTACAACACAAAGCAGGTCAACAAGGTGCACCAGGAATGTGCACAAAGGAATTAACTTCTGGTGATGAGCATGATGAGTCAATCACTTCAAGTTGTGTAGTAACAAGAACAAGTGAAAGAAAGAGAAAGAAAATCCATATACCAGATTTTGAATGTGAATTCTCTGAAAACGAGAAAACTGAAACATCCTCTCTAACTGACAAGACTGTTATGTCTTCTGGCGAAGATGAGGTTTAGTGTAAGATTTGTAAAAAGACTGACAATTATTTTCAAGGTCAGAATCAGTGGATACAGTATGATGGTTGTAAGTATTCGATACATCGACAGTGTGCTGGACTTCAACAACATATGAAGTGGAAGAAAGTGTTAAAAACATGAAATCTATTTTTATTTTTATGTGTATCATGTGAATATCAGTGTGTGTTTGTTAAATTTAGGAAACTTAGGTCAGTAATATTCGAGGGGATTAGGTTTACATTTCAGTAATTTTGAATTGTAGTAATTTAAACTTCAGATTTAGGGCACTCGAGATGTTAACTGACCTGATTGTTGCATAAAGCGGCTATGAAAGTGTGATTTGAATGTATCAAAACAAAACTGTTTGTTAATCAAATAGTAACATACCATATATTTTGATGGTGAAGAAATAAACTCAGTGTAAGCCATGTGAGGACATTTTGATGGGAACTCCCGTAGTAAAATTTGTATCTACTAACACTGTGTGGTTTGACTATAAAAATACACATTACATGCGTAGAATATGCGAATTTGTAAACAAATACAATAGTTAAATTGTTGTTTCCAATTTAATTATTTAGACACATAAATTTTAACACTTTATTTCAAAGTAAGCATTAAGCCAACTTTATATTGTAAAGACATTTCTTGTTAAATTTAGTTAGTTAGTAGTTAGCTCTGCTGTTTTCGGAGAAATATTGAGGTATTGTCATAGCCAGCCCGGCGTCCACAGTCTGCCGTCCACCATCTTCCATCCGCCGTACGCGTCGTGCTTAAACCTTGACATTCGTCTCTAAAATCAAAGGGCTTCCACCTACAACTTTGAGAATTCATATGTAGATGCACCTTGAACAATGTTTTTTTCATTCAAAATTGGGTCTGGTAACCGGACCCATTCCCAATGGAAAAAAGTACATATTTTTTTCCAAATGGGTGCTCAAAATTCCCAATGGAACCAAAAAAACATCATTTTTTTTAGATCCATATTTGTTTAATCTCCCATCAATGTAAGATCAATCTTAGTTAATATAATACTGTCTGACACACCTGTATACTCAATTTTGAAGCATTTGTTAGCAATACAACAAAAACATTAATTTCCCAATTTTAGTCAAAACACCGCGAATTTTCCCAATCCAAAGGGACCCGGCCCTATTCCCAAACTGGTGAAAAAAACAACACTGTTGATGAATTCTAAATGCCACACCAATTGTTGGGTCACTAGGCCAAAGGTCAAGGTGTTATGCGGTGCTTTTGTTTATATTTTGTTTTAGCGATAAAAAAGCATTTTTGTCATGGTCTATAGTAAACCTGTAGTTATTTGTGAACTCTTGTTCAACGTTCTATAAATTGAGAACTGTGAATATAAACACATTTTACCTTATTCTATTGCATTGTTATCTCTCGTGATACAATAAGAAGGTAGATATTGGGAATAAGGAAAACTGTTTACGCAGTGTTTTTTTTCATCGTTTTGAGAATGGGGTTGAGAAAATTCGTGGCGTTTTGACTAAAATTGGGAAATTAGTGTTGTTGTTGTTTTGCAAAATATGCTTCAAAAGTGAGATAAATGTGTCCAGTATTATATTTACTATGGTTGAACTTGGATGGGAGATGAATAAAATGTTGAGATCTAAGAAAAACAAAAAATTAGTTTGCAAACCTTCCATTGGGAATTTTTAGCTCCCATTTGGAAAAATATACACTTTTTCGATTGGGAATGTATCCGTTTACCGGACCCGATTTTGAATGTAAAAAACACTGTTACGTTTATATAAAACATATGTTCAGTGAATCAAATTTTTAAGTTTAGATGGCCTAATGCCTATTGCAATAGAGAACTATCCTTTGGTGTGACATAATGATATACTATGTTACCCAAGCAAGTAGTAAATGATATGTGTGACATAACGATATACTACATCACCCAAGCAAGTGGAGAATGATTGTGTTTATATTAAGAACGAGAATGCCCTGATTTATACATCACATCGATTTAATTGGTATATTCTGTTTTATTATCAATAGAGCCATGAAAACACCTCATTAGGTGATACATGCAATATTTATATTGCTCTCGAATAGCCAATGAACACACAAAACACAATTTTTTTGTTTAAGCTTCATTTTTAAAATCATTCTAAAACAAACACAATTGTATATATGTCTTTACTTTTATATTCTGTATCCCTGATTTGTCTTGTAAAGCAGACATAGCAACATACATGTATATGAGCGAGATACATGTTATATGATTTCAGTTTTATAATAAGATATAATTAACTTATTATAAAACATTGAAATATGTTGGGGGTTATGATAAAACGTTGGTAAGTTGATTTCAATTAGATGTTTTTCACACATAATTTGAAAATTTGTAGGGTGTGTGATTGCTGAACTAATAATATATGTACATGTATTCACAGAGTTTTCTTTACTTTTTGGGGAAATAATTCATCTGCTAATTAGTTTTCTGTTTTGAAAACACAGTTGATGTACAGAGGGCACTTTGGCAAGCAAGGGTCTCAAGCATAGTAAGCAAGAGAGATAGAACTTCAGCCAGACGCTGTACATTCATGGAACTCCATCCTGTCTTTGCGAACGAGACTGTTGTTGGAACAGTTATATATTGATCAGCAGAAACTGTTACTCAAGCTAAACACTTGACACTATACTGGTTCCGTCCTGTTTAGGCGGAAGTGAAAGTGGTTTGGATAGTTATTAAGTGAGCAGCAGAAAACTCAAGTCAGACTCTGGACATGTACTGACATCCAAACTGTGTAGGTGGAAGTGACTGTGGTTGGAATAAGTGTCTAGTAAGCTACAGAATATTTCAAATATTATTCTAGCTAGACACTGGACATGTCTTAACCTCCCTCCTGTTGAGGTGAAAGTGATTGTAGATGAAACTGTTGTAAAGTGAGCAGAGGGACTGTAACTCAAGCCAAACATTTGACCCTATACTGATCAACTTCCTGTTTAGGTGGAAATGACAGTGCCTGGGATAGTTGTCAAGTCAAGAATCACAAGCCGCCAAGTCGGATCAGGTAAGATAACATTGATATCAACAACAGTCACAGCCTCATTGACATGCACCCCAATTACACATTGCATTCTCAACTGTGGTTCAAGTTCTTAGATATATTATATTGTGATCAGTCATTGTCAGCTGTAAAATGTGTGTTGCCTTTCATTTCAAGTACCATTTTTTGGCTTTTGACATATATCCTTGAAACCAATGGGAAATGTGGGCATGTCTTTGCAGTCCTCGTGCAATTGCCAAGAAATCCATTTATTTGATACTGTGTGTTGTAAATTTTTGTTGAACATTGTAATTTAAGATAATTATTAATTGCAGATAATAGCAAGTTGTTCTACGCAGTTATCAAATAATTATCAAGCCTGTTATTTATCACCTGAATTAACTTGGTCAAAATATTTTGAATGAGTATTTCATAAATTCCATAAATTTACCTCAAACATAACATCATGTTTATGACTTTAGTTCATGTCTAAAAGTTTATGCAGTAATGAATGTTGACATCTAAAAAAATCCTTTTTTTCGAAACCTTCAATTAGGAACTTTTTTTAGTTCGAAATGGGGCAGAATACAGGACCCGATTTTAAACAAAAAAATCCCAGTGCTTTTGTATTGGATAATATTTTTAAAAAGTACGTCCTCCTTGCAGCGCTAACCATTTACAAAGAAAATCTCATTATCTTTATATTAAAAAAATGCTTTTTATGTTAAAACTGGAGCAGTGATATTTTTGCAACATGATAACATGTGGACCTCTGCCATGATTGCTGTGATTTGAGCTTTGGGATTGTTCAGTTACAAAGCATATTTAAACAATGAATCATATGTAATAGCCATAATTTAATAACAAAAGCACTACCAACACTGTTCTATTATGATACTGGTCTTAGATTTATCTTTAGCATCTTTGACCCTGTCTGTTGACAACAATATAAGCAGTGACAAGTACGACTTTATAAATGTTCTATTGTTCTATGAAAATATATACAGATTCAAAAGGTTTGAACAGAATCAGTAGACATCAGTGGGAACTAGAAGATTTAAGGCTCCTCAAAACCTCTCCTCTTTTAATCAAAGTTTATTATTTGAGTGAATGATCATATCAGAAAATTCAAAATGTTTAAAGGGGCAAATTAATAGTAGTTCCCCATGACAATGCATATTCTTTGTTTTCAAAAAGGTATTTATCTAAAAAAGATGTATTATTTTTTGTTTTACATACATGCCTTTAGTGGGATTCGAACTTATGCCTACACAAAACCTACTTCCATGAAATTTTAACTTCACTAAAGTCCTCTTATTAAAAGTTTGCATGTGTATAGTGGAACTAAATGTACATTTCATTATACATTATTCAGGGCCCTCAATCTATTAAATCTGCCGCCGAAATTCGGCGGCAGTCCCCCACCTGAAAAGCATACTTTTTTCCCCCTTTTGGGGGGAAAAATTTCCCCTAAAAAAAATTAAAAAATTATAACAATATTTTTTTATTTTTTTTTAATAGAAAGATGTGTCTCATGATTATTTTATCTCAATTCTATTTCAATTTAATCATTGCAAACATACTCAATTATGAAAAATGCAATGAATATAGTGCAAACATGTAAAATGTAATAATGAGAGAGTAAGTAAAAAATCCCCCAAAAAGGGAAACGCCGCGAAAATTCCCCCTCCTTTGGGCTGCGGACCCCTTCCCTCAAAGTAGTGTGAGGGCGCTGATTATTACTTTATTACTACTACCAGTTGTCCAATGCATACTTAAATTCCCGTGGCGACTATTTTGAGCTCAACTATTATATATGAAATATATTTAGTGGAGCTATGAAATATATAAAGTGGAGCTATCCTACTCACCCCGGTGTCAGCGTTAGCGTGAGCGTTGGAATGTTAAAGTTTGCGTACCACCTCAAATATTTGTTTATGTCCCTTGACATTGCTTTTATATTTTGCATACTTCTTAACCAATATGACCCCAATCTAGAAACAAGAGAGACAACTGTATCAAGCATTTTGTAAGAATTTTGGCCCTTTTTCCACTTAGAATATGCATATTATTGATAAATCTATGTTTAAGTTTGCGCACCACCGCAAATATTTTCTATGTCCCTGACATATTGCTTTCATATTTTGCATAATTCTTTACCAACATGACCCCAATCTATAAACAAGAGCAGACAACTATATCAAGCATTTTGTAAGAATTATGGCCCTTTCTCCACTTAGAATATGCATATTATTGATAAATCTGTGTTAAAGTTTGCCTACAACCTCAAATATGTTCTATGTCATTTGACATATTGCTTTCATATTTTGCATACATCTTTACCAACATGACCCCAATATATAAACAAGCAAAGACAACTGTATAAAGGATTTTGTAAAATTATGGCCCTTTTTCCACTTATAATTTGCATATTATTGATAAACCTATGTTAAAGTTTACTTTCTACCTCAAACATTTTCTATGTCTCTTGACATATTGCTTCCATATTTTGCATACTTCTTTACTAACATGACCCTATTCTATAAACAAGAACAGACAACTGTATCAAGCATTTTGTAAGAAATATGGCTCTTTTTCCTTTTAGAATATGCATATTATTGATAAATCTATGTTAAAGTTTGCGTACGACCTCAAATATGTTCTATATCCCTTGACATATTGATTTCATATTTTGCAAACTTCTTTACCAACATGACCCCAAACTATAAACAAGAGCAGACAAGCATTTGTCAGAATTATGGCCCTATTTATGCCCCCGGATCAAAAGATCGGGGGTATATTGTTTTTGGCCTGTCTGTCATAATGTATGTGTGTGTATGTCCCAAACCAAAACTTTAACATAAACTTAAACCTTGGTAATAAATTTTGCAATATTCAAGATAGCAACTTGATATTTGGCATGCATGTGTATCTCATGGAGCTGCACATTTTGAGTGGTAAAAGGTCAAGGTCAAGGTCATCCTTCAAGGTCAAAGGTAAAAAAAATAAATCAAATCTTTAACCAAAATTTTAACCTTCTTCATAGTTTTGCAATATTGAGGATAGCAACTTGATATTTGGCATGCATGTGTATCTCATGGAGCTGCACATTTTGAGTGGTGAAAGGTCAAAGTCATCCTTCAAGGCCAAAGGTCAAATTTATGGCTTCAAAGCGGCGCAATAGGGGGCATTGTGTTTCAGACAAACACATCTCTTGTTTCCACTTAGAATAAGTATATTATTCATAAATCTATGTAAAAGTTTGCGTATGACCTAAAATATTTTCTATGTCCCTTGACATCTTGATTTCATATTTTGCATATTTCTTTACCAACTTGACCCGAATCTATAAACAAGAGCAGACAACTGTATCAAGCATTATGTTATATATGTTATAATTATGTTCCCTTTTTATACTTAGAAAATTGAAAATAAGGTTTTGTTATTGCCCTTTTTTTGTTTTGTGTTTAGGTTCACTTTATTCCTAAAGTATCAAAGTTATTGCTTTCATACTTGCAACACTTACTAACTGTCAAAAGAGGACTGTGCAGGTTAAGTTATGTAACTCTGACTGGCATTTTTACAGAATTATGGCCCCTTGTTTACTTAGATAATTGATTTTTTTTTTAAGTTTTGTGTTTTGGTCCATTTTACTCCTAATATTTCTGCAAATTTATTAAGCTTTAAAACATCTAACTGGCCACAACTCATAAACAGAGGGTTTAATATACAAAAATGTTCGCCAGGGTCTGTAGATTTCAGAACAAGATGTCGTTTTTCTGGAAAGTGCTGGAGGGCTTAGAAATCCAAGATGGCGTCTAAGATGGCCGCCGTTTTTTGATTCAATTACTAATAAATATGAATTGAATACGTCTATTGAACACCTATATGTACTGACTTTAATATCTGATAGAAGTAATCCATTGATATAGGGCTTCTTCCAAACAGATCACCAAGGTCACCAAAGGTCAAGGTCAAGGTCATTTCATGGTCAAAATGGAAAAATAAACGAAAATTTGAGTATTGACATATCATTTTCTTTTTTAATTCAAATGCTTTACATTTGCTGTGATAACGAACCTCTTTATTATATAGCCACATTTACAAGCTTCATTTTAAACAAAAGTAAATGCCTAAAATTGTGTTGGTAACCATGGTAACCAAGACTACATACGCTATGTGGCCATTTTCCTGGTTCGTGGAAAGTCTTTTGGCATTATACCATCAAGTTTAATGAGTTTGCTTTTAATCTTTAATAAATACTTTAAGACTTATCGAGGCAAATGTAAAGAACAGCTATGCAGTGTTCCATGTATCATATTTATTCAACAATCAAATCTAACCAGGTATTAGTGCTTGATACAGACTCATAAACGTTATTTACAAATGTTGTAAATTATGAGGTTTTACGTTGTATTTACTAATACAAATGATGCAAATTACAAATTATGTTTTCCAGTTACAAACACTGAACAACAACTCCTGTAAACCAGGAAGTGACTGACTGTCAAACGTCCTACTTGTTGCTTTCGGAAGTCGTGGAATCCTCGTTGACTCGGCTGGCGCACTGCTGACCAACATGCTTGTCATCGCATGAGTCGCCATTTACCGCCAACTGTTCGCTTATTCAGATACCAGTTATTAGCAACTGCAACTACAAGCTTCCCCCTTTTGTCTCTAGGTAGTATATTGTCTGGTACAATACCACCAGAGTCTGTTATTTTGTGTGATGCAATGTTCTGTTGGGCTGCTGATGTCAAGAATAACCGAAGATCTGGATATGAGATGGAATAAACAAGAGAGTACATATCTTCAATCAGATGGCGGCTGCCAAACTCGTTGTTGAGGTGTATCCCTAAGCCCAGGTGTTGAGGGGATGGGTTTTACGTGACAAGTGTAGTTAGGTCACAAGCAACAGCTAGACATCTTGTAATGGTCTTCTCAGAAGCTTCCTTGAAGCATTTCTGTCATGTAACCAACACACTGCCTTTAAAGAAGAGGCTCCACAAACTGCTTCTGATCTGACAATTTGATTTCTTCTGGAGCGTAAAAGAAGTCATCAAATTTAGTATTATTCTCTATAATTCGTCTTCTCAAAATACCCATCGCCTTATGATCTACAGCTTCATCTGTGTCGTCCTCTGACTCTGGTAGTTCATCGTATGAACACTCATTGTCATCTTGAATGACCTGTTCCATCTCCTTTGACTTTCTGACAGCATCATTAATAGTCAAACTAGACGAACAAACTAGGTCAGGCTTTTCATGTTGATGAATAAAGGATACCTCTGGCAATAATTTTTCAAACAACTTTTTCAAATTGGAACTTTAATAAGAGTTTGCATCATTTAAACATCCGTCTGATTCAGCAATTCCAACAAAACGTTTTTTTAATGTAGGAAAGAAGAAGACCTTTTTATCAACAACAATACAATGCTCAAATTCATTTTTAATTATCTCATCAATTAGTGTGTATGAAATTGTTTGGTTTTCAGAAGTGGCCTTATTGGGTGTCAGCCCGGAAAATGCATAAGTATTACACTGGTAGTATTTAGTCAAACAACCTTTTTTCTATGATATCGAGCCTAAATGGCTACAAGATCACCACCTGGAACACTTGCCAATCTGTCAATTATGGCTACATCATTTATTGCAGTAGCAATATCTTACACTTTGCGATATATAGAGTTAGAGTCTGAATATATAGAAGTTTCAACTAGGCCAAACAAAAAAAAAGTGTGTTCGGGTAACCCGACCCTTCCTACGATTTTGGTCCCGACCCTACTTATTTTCGTCTTGTAAAAAAAAGATCTCTGAAAAAAATTGTGCCAGAAAATAACCGCGCATTTGCCACTTCCGCTATCGTTATCAATCATCCGATTTTACGCCCGGCAATTATCGATTGCACACTATAATCCAGCGTAGAATTTCATAAATTTCCAAGGATACGCATAGTATTGACGATTTTGACAGACACGCTCCATTATCAGCAAAGAGTCGCTTTCGCACATGTAAATCCCTTTTGTTGAAACATCGCTGTCTACACAATAGGTCAGTAGAACCGCTAAGCGTGTTTTTTAATGGACCGGAACTTATTTCATACTCGACCTCGAAATCATTAGAACTAATGTTCTGAGCAAGTTTAATGATCATTGGACAAAATGATATGTGTTTTTAAGTGTTTACATGGTTTCTCAGACGCAAAAGAAGAAAAACCAGACCGGAATCATTTAATACAAACTCAGCCGAGATATCATTAAAAAAATGTTCTGATTGAAATAAATGATGATCGTCTTCTAGCGCGTCCACAATATATCACTATAGCCTCGAACAACTGCCTCACCTCCTTGTTTTACTATAGCCACATAAGAAAACTGCCCTACCCAACGGCGGCCATGTTTTTAAAAGGACAAGGGCCATTTGTAAACTATGCTGATATATCATTTAAAAAAACGGTTCTATGCAAGTCTCATAATGATTGTATAAAACATCAGACTTCTAGAGTGTCACAAGGTTTGACTATGACCATGTTATAACAGCTGCTACCCCCCTCCCGCAGACAGCCATGTTTTTAACGAACGAAAATCGTTTGCAAACACTCTGCTGATATATCATAAAAACACATGTTCTGGGTACGCTTCATGAAGATTGTGTAACACACGTTTCTTCTTGAGCTTTCACAAGCCCTTTTTTTAAATCTGACCTAGTGACGTTGTCCGAAATATCATTGCGACAAATGTGCTGAAAAAGTTTCGTAAAAATTGAGCAATCCATGTGTGCTCTGAAGTGTTAATATGGTACATGATAACGAACAGACGACGCACACAATATTGTCACAAAAGGTCTTCGTGAGCAATGTGTACTCAGATAAGAAAAAATCATTGTGCACACAACAGCAGTGAACACAAACAGTTTGGCGAAGAAATCAGAACATGCTATCAGTGGAAATCACTTGATGGAGATAATTGTCTTTACATTTGTACAGAATTAAGATTTTCCACACTTAATGATAATATCCTTGTTTTTGGAGAGCTTTTCAAACAAACTTCTCACAGGCGGCCAAATTGTTTTACCGCCGAGGATTAGTTTTATGACTTTTATCACATTTTTTTGTCTGACTCAGGAATTAATTTCAAGCAAGAATGTATTTGGACACAACTTAAAATATAAGTCGGGTGAAATTACAGCAACATTTGCCGAACAGCGCTTACAAGCAGAAGCACACTTTTGGATCTACCTTTAATCCAATTCCAAACACACTGGGGAAAAAAATGATTTAGATGAACACGCTACTGAAAAAACCGCATTGTAATCGGTAGAATAACGAACAATTTGCTATAATTAATTGCATAGATAGAATTATACAAGTGATTGCGCTAGAAGCCTTAAGAGTTAATCGATTAAGTTTACACGCAAAAATAAGTAAACATAAATATCGCACCAAGCGCTTTTGAGCAGACACATTTTTTTTCTTCAAACTAAATTCGTTTCAATGAAATAAAAGACGCTTTGTTTTATAAGTACTCATTATAGTTTAGCAAGACTCTTTTTTCAAACGTACTACGTATATTTAAGCATGCATTCTGTAGTGGCACGCGTATCATCGAAGTTGCAAACTGTGACCTATTTCGGCTTGAATCAGCAAGCTACGACTTATTTTAGCTTGGGTTATCAAACAGTGGAGGGCTATAAGTAAGCTATCTTCACCCTCGAATATAAACGAGTTCACTCGCATTAAGCTTTACTATTCGAATACAGTATTACTATGGGGAAAGAAACACACACGACAGAATTGCAGATTATTATGTTCATGTATATATGGTTTTTTCAGATTGAAGTCGAAGATCTGGGCAAAATTTTGCAACAATTTAATTTGTCAACCAAGTTTTACAAGCCATGCAGTTAACCGCCTTATAATAATTTTTAAACTGAGCACTGTTACATTACAAGATAAACGCGTTGGTTTCTGTCCACTCGAACAAATGTAGCTGATAATTTGCTCCGATTAGTGCAGATTAACTGAGGACTCTCCATATCACGTTTGATAAATAGCTTCTCATCTTTGTTTACTTGTCAGGATTACGGTATCCACCGACGGTTTTGATCTTAAAGTGAGTAAGAATTATCTGTAAGTATCGACTGTTTGGGAACAATATCTTGTTGAGCACAAGGATGTGTAGAATCTTGCAGAAACGAACCACTTTGTAGCATCTATTGACATCAATGTCAAGCATGTTTATACTTGGAGATTAATCTCCCAATATTAGAATTATGCCTTATTCATGATTAAATTACATGTGCTGATATATATGTATGGAGTGTCTCATTTAAAACAAATATGCACAGTTTTTGCAAGCATAATATAATAAGTACACAGGTTATCAGATAATTTGCAAGTAGTATTTTACAAGGTTTATTTAAAAACACGTTCAGGTTAAAAGTGGCAATATGCATTATTTCATTTATGTTAAATTAAAGTCAATATATCTGCCCATTTAAATCTTAACAATTGTTCCATGATTTGGAATTGGGTTAAAACCAATAAGTTTAAACTTCATGCTCGTTATACGTGATGCATTTTACGTACATAAACTACAGCCATGACTTAACATACCCTCTCACCACTTTGAAACAGCAAACAAAATTGTGTCTTGAACATCATACACTTCATGTTATTGCCATATTTCAAGTTTCAATTCTATCGCTTGAGAAATATGGAAAACGATCACTTCACAAACGGAGAAAATTGTATACGTTTGCCATAATAGGTTTACTATCAAGGCTAAATAACTCAAGAACGTGTGGATCACTGCTCATGAAAAAGTGTCTTGCACATCTTCACTTTAAAGGGGATAACATATTCCATGTTTCGATTCAATACATTGACAAATAAAGTCGATCAACAAACTTTAAACATTTGATTCGGACAAACAAACAAATCCATCATCCGACCAACCAATCGACCGACCGCCCAACAGCGCGACTCCTACATAACTCCCTGTCAAACTTCGGTGTATAATTATGTCAATCTGTTGTTGTTTTTTTATATATAATTAGCAATTAATCTTTAAGATCTATGAAATTGACACAAGATATGGTCAACGTACCGCTTATAAGACTTTTTAATAGTGTTATTTGTGTTTTTGTTGTTATACACCAACCACTATTTTTTTCATAATATTGTTTTTCTAAATGCTTTTCAGTAGATAAAAGTGGCCTGGTATACGTATACAACTAAAACATGAAACCCGGTTGACGACGACCGCTATTGGTACATACGAGCTTGACACAAGATTGTCACTGCATACTTTATATTTAGTCTCTGATATATATATATATAATGTAGTGATACTAATGTGAGCATACAAAATGTTTATTATTGCTTCAAACAGGAAAATTGTGAATCGAATTACGTGTTAATGATTTTCGAACAGTTTGATTAACAGTTATGAAGGGGGTTTATTCCGCCTGTCTGAAAACTGGTAGGGGGTTTGTTCCGCTATGGAAGGGTGTTTCTTCCGTTTATGCAAAATGTGAAAGGGGGTTTCTTTCGCTATGCTGTTTTTAGGGAAGGGTGTTTCTTCCGAAGGGGGTTTATTCCGGGATTCGTTTTGACAACACCCAACACTTAATCCAGTTTCGTCTGGATTTTCTGTTGCACCAGTATACAGTACAATAACTGTTTCAATAGTGACATATGTAAACGTCCGCAGCGATAAATATACATTGTGTTTGATTTGCAATTAATTTTGAGGAAATGTCAAATTCCAAATCATTCGCTATATCATTCTGTTAAAATTTACCACGGAACATTAAACGGAAATTTAATGCACGCACGCTTTCCATGCGTTTGACGTGACGTTGTTCATGTAGGGAATAATTTGCGCGCGCTTTTCTCGAGAGAAAGATTAAAACACACTGTACATTTACAGTTTGTTTGAAGAATGTGATAACGTCGAGTAAAAATTAAATAGGGAAGAGTGTTTCGGATTACAAATTTAATTATGCGCATTTGAGAATTCAACAAGAAACGTAATATGATCCAATTTCTAGGACGCGCACACTTCGGTACGATGTTTTTTTCAGGGTATTCCCATTGCAAAAGCATGTGAGCCATCGCAAAGACCAGAAAAAAATGCCTACCCTACCTAATTTTTTTTCAGCCGTTTCCCGATACACACAATTTTTTTTTATTTGGCCCTAGGGACCAACTTCTGCTAAAACCTCTTGATGTATTGTCTCTATGACGGCTGCACTTTTCGCCACAAATGAAGTACTATGATTTCCAGTCAAAGTTCTCATAGTGGACCTCGTCCTAAAAAGGTGTTCTTGTGTTTTCCTTGTCATCCATTGTTGAGTCATCATAGGACCATCTGGGCCTGAAAAACAGAAATACATATGAAATCCTATGCAGAAAAATAGAGAATTTGAAATGACATTAATGTTCTACTCTCAATGATCATGTTTGAAAGAAATCAAACTATGATATTTATGAATATCATTATCATTGTCATACCAGACCAGAATCACAACATTGTTGTCATATATGTCTTCAGTACACTCCTCTGCTTCATTTTTTTAAAGCAAACAAAAATCATCTTTGATTTAATAATAATTATAACTTGCCTTTGTTCTCATTGTAAGTACATTTATATCTAACTATTTAGTATACACAAACCGCTTTAATAAATGACTGTAATAATGGATCAACAGAATTCCAATTAACAATACATACTTTCTTACTTTGCAGTCATAGTAGATCTTTAAGCTCTGTCCAGATGTAGCCATGTTTTCTTCCCCGAAGACTGTGGCATTCCCTTGGCTGATGAAGTTCTTTTGTCGAACCTATTTATATTTTCCTAACAATAGTTTAGAATAGGCAGAAATTAACATATATTAGGCATACACAATAATTCATCAACAGAAAAAAAATATAAAAAACTCCAATAAGTTAATTTACAAGATAATAAAATGAGTGAAAACAATGTCCGCTTACTAGTACCTATCCGAGTACTACTCAAGTTTTTGAAAAACAAATATTAGCACATCTTATTAAATACAAAAGACAGTGTAGGTTTCTTGTTAGGGTTTCCGATTTTCACACACACACTACTTTTGCATGTATTCAAACGGATTTTAGTAAATATATGTGATGAATAACATCAATGACATTGCAGACAAATTTCCTTGTGATGATGTTTGAGAAAATGTTTTATCAATTAATATCTATAAACATAGCATTTAGTTATGAAACGAACAATTAATAAACATGTTTAATACTTACCATATTAGATGTACATGAAAACAACTTTGACATTGGTGTCTGCTAACTTTTATGTAAAATTTAAATCAAAGGGGAGTAACTCAACAAATGTTTAGTATCTAAAATAAAATAATTCTTTATATTATTATAGTTGTCATAGCTTTCAGAGTTTAAAGTTGGCTCAGTTCATAAAAATGGTATATAATTTCATTTAAATGGATAACATATTACTGGTATAAAATCATAATTTAAGTTTTAAGCTATGAATTAACACAATATATAAAATAGAAGTACAGTTACAAATCACTTCATCAATTAAAATATTATTTAATGATATCTGGATCGTATTCTTGACCATAAAGTTTTCTTTTTCATTTGTTTTAAAGGGTATTAATACACATATTAATTGTACTAGATTTTAAGTACATTTTAATCAAATACTTGATAGTCATACATTGAAATACTAGACTTTGCCACCAAAATTGGAGCATTTTTTGCTGATTTTCAGTAAAATATGCACAAAAATGCATTCCATTACATGGTAATAGGTAAATAAAGCATTTAAGATACACACCCCTTTCATTTAATGTTGATATAGAAGGAGTATAGCAATTTTCCCCACATAAAATAACAGTTGTAATGTATACAGTGAGTAGGACACTTTTGGCGGCCATCTTGGACGCAATCTTGGATTTTGAAGATCTCCAGCACTTTTCGAAAAATGAAATCTCATACCATAATCTACAGACCCAAACGAACATTTCTGTATATAAAACTCTTTGTTTATGATCAGTGGCCAGCTACTCCCCTAAATAAGCGACTTATGTGTGCCTGTTTGCAGCACTAATGTACACTCATTTCAAGTTTAAATGAAATCTGCACAAGCAGTTCCAAGATTTCGCTCCAGACACAATAGTGTGATTATTTTCAAGTAAAAAGGGCCGTTACTCTGTTATCTGCAAATGGATTGCACCAGCATTTTACACACATCATTCTATTATGATATATACACTTATATCAAGTTTCCATGAAATCGGTTCAAGCAATTCTGAGATATTGCTCTTGACACAAAAGTGTTCCGGACGGACAATACTAAAACTATATCCGTCCACCTATGGCGGTGGATAATAACATTCAGAGAAGAGAAGCTATTTCTTAAACTATTATTTATTATTATATCTTACAACAAACATTTTTGCAAGAATGTTAAGGGAACAAACTATAATAATAACATATTAGATCAACACCATGTATAAGAGAATTTAAAACCCAAACATAATAAAATATAACATTTTACTGCATCATGATTCAAAATGTGAATATATTGATACTTTTTTGCATTATTATGTAAATCAAAACAAAATAATCATTTATATACAAAATGAAATCCAAATGTACTGTTTTATTAATCATTTTTAAATTTTAAATCTTATTGATACTTGGTCAGAATGTTCATCTTGTCATTATAAAGGCTTTGTCAGAATTAAGGTCAATTGTGGTCCAAAACTAGAAAACCTAATAATGTCTTCAACAATTGGTAATCAGTTTTTCAAATCTTATTGAAACGAGCTATACAAACATTTGACAAAAATCAACACTCAACACAATAAGATTTGGAACATTTTTAGCTCGACTATTATATATGAAATATTATATAGTGGAGCTATCCTACTCACCCCGGCATGCAAATGTTAAAGTTTGCGTACTACCCCAATTATTTTCATTGTCCATTTGACATATTGCTTTCATATTTTGCATACTTGTTTACCATCATGACCCCAACCTATAAACAAGAGCAGACCACTGTATGAAGCATTTTGACAGAATTATTGCCCCTTTTGTACTTAGAATATGCATTTAATTAATAAATATATGTTAAAGTTTGCGTACTGCCCCAAATGTTTCCTATGTCCTTTGACATATTGCTTTTATATTTTGCATACTTCTTTACCAACATCACCCCAATCTATAAACAAGAGCAGACAACTATATCAAGCATTTTGACATAATTATGGCCCCTTTTATACTTAGATAAGTGAACAGTTTGCTTAAATCGCAATAACTTCTTTATTTATAATCAGATTTGATTAATACTTTGACAAAACAACAGTTACCTGAATACCACAATGGATTCCACCCAAACAATACCCCGCGCTCCACCCAAGATTCCCTGCCCCCCCCCCACCTCCCACCCCCAAACATTTTTTTTCCTTTTTTTTATTTTTGAAACTTCATCTAATAAATGACCACACCCCACATTATACCCCCTCTCAACCCCCCACCCCCACCCCAAAATTTGTTTTTTCCTTTTTTATTTTTGAAAGATCGTCTAATAAATTATTGAATATGAACAATTTCCCCATGATGGCTTACGTTATACTGTCAAGCACTCGAATAGTCGAGCGCGCTGTCCTCTGAGAGCTCTTGTTTTATTCTATGATTCATGATTTTAAAGTAGTGTTTGGTATTTAATAAAATATATAAATTCAATGTAGATACAGGTATGAATTTTTGCAAAAACCTGCTTATCTTTTAGGTGCACTGTTTGCCCTAACAGGTGGTCTACTTAGTACGTAGAGAACACAATGGATTTCTTTACAAATAATTTTACCTACAAAAATCAGATTAATTATCTCATACATTTTTGTTTTGTATATTCACAGTTGATGTACCAAAGGATTGGTCAGCCAGTGAAACATATTCTGTGAATATTGAGAATAAATGGAACTCTAGCCGGATACTGGACATGTACTATACTACTAACCTCGTTTGCTGTCTATATGGAAGTGACTGTACAGTAGTTGTAAAAGTTTCCAATTGAGCAGCATAATGGAACTCAAATCAGACACTGGCAATGTACTGACATGATCCCAATTGTCTAGGTGACATTGACGAAATAGTTGTCTAGTGAGTAGTGGTACCAGAACTAAATCAAGACACTAGACATGCACGGACCTCCATGTCTTGGTGGAAGTGACAGAGGTTGGAATAGTTGTCTAGTGAGCAGCAGGAATTGAACTCAAGTCAGCCACTGGACCTGTACTTACCTCCAACTTGTTGAGGTGGAAGTGACTGCGGCTGAGATAGTTGTCAGGTCAATAATTACAAGCCAAGTCTTGTCAGGTAAGATAAACTTGATATCAATAACAGCCACAGCCTCAGTGGCATGCATCCCAGTCACAGATTATGAACTGTGGTTTAAGTTCTAAGGTATGGGATATTGTGATCAGTCAGTGTCTGCAGCCAAATGTGTTTTGCCTGTCATTTCAAGTACCACTTTTGGCTTTTGACATCTTCCTTTAAACCACATGAAAATTTTGACATGTCTTTGCAGACCTTACCCAATTGAGAAATTTTATATCCATATTTGATACTGTGTGTTGTAAATTTGTGTTGAACATAGTAATTTTAGACAATTATTCATCACAGTGTTGTTACATGTTGTTGCAAGATAGTGTAAGTATAAAGTCATTATCAAGCCTGTTATGTATCACTTGTATCATCTCAGTCAAATTATTTTCAATAAGTATTTCATAACTTCCACAAATTTACCTTAAACATTAAACCATGTTTATGATTGACATGTTCATGCCTTAAGTTCATGTCTTAAAGAATAATGAAGTATATTTTTCAGTTTAACATGTGTATGGTGACATTAAGAACTTCTTCAAGTCCATGAAGTGAATTAACTTATATTTTCTTGACAAACAGAGAAGTTTGGTAAAATTGTTAATTTTGAGTGGTCTCCCTTGTACTGGCATTGCTTGTATGGTAGCAGACCACGGTAGACACACACTCTCTCGGAGACGCGGACGCTTTATTGATCTCCACCACGCTCAATTCTGAAAAAAACGAACCTGCAATCATAAAAACACATTCACTGCACAGAAGCAGTCTGAAACTTACATTTAAGTTATAAAAAGAGCATATGGAGCATGTACAGGTGATACTATTGACAAAAATGAAAGAATGGCAAGGCTGCAAACAGGGGCTTCAAAATCAACTTTTTACCGAGTACGAAAGTGGATGGGGACGAATATAAGGTAATGATAGCCTGCTTTTGGAATGATTTTTTTACATGCAAAACAGAGCACAACCCATCAAACCATGAACAAATACCACGTTTGCGCAATACTTCACAGCGCGACCCTACTAGAGATTCCAGCTTAAAAAAAACAAAATACAATATGCCTACTGCAGTTCGTGGGCTCCACGCAAGACTATCGTAACTCACTTTTTGAAAATTTTACAGGAGAAGCAAAAAACGTTTTATTTTTCTTAATACTTTTTTTAAAGACAGAAGTTCCTTAATGTGAGTACAAAATAACAATCTTTTAAATAGGAGATAGTAAAATCTAAATTAACTTTCATCATTTTTTATATTTTTAACTATGTTTGAGTTACAATACTTTTGCAGGGAAAATGCTAATTTTTTTTGGCGGATTTTCCACGACAAAGTATCGTAACTTGAGTTACGATACTTTAGCATGCAAAATACCATAACAATGGAAGTAATTTTTAGTTGCAAAACTACCGTATTTTTTGTTGTTGAAGTTTTCAGCTACTATAAATTGAAAAGATTTGTCTGCTTTAATTTTGGCAACGTTTATAATCATTTCTAATGGCCAGACTTACAGTAAGTTCAGGAAAATCTAAACAGAAACATAATATTTTGAAACTTTATTCAATAACTCTTGAACAGTATAAAACATTTATATAAACAATATTGATTGTTGTAAACATTGTGTTTGACTTAACAATTAATACAAATCAAGAAATAATAGAAATATTTTGGAAATTTATCAGTAATTAAATATTCAGCTCTCTTTTTAGTTGGTGTTGAATTAAAATACTTGTAGTATTAATTTATTTTTCATATGTATTTCTCAAAGATAATAATCTTTATATATGCACAGAAATCTAAAACAAAAATGGGATGTATTTTAAAATATATAGTTATTTAAACTAAAATCCAGAATCATTATTATTAATTAATATACAATATTGTCAAGACTATTATCATAATTATTGATGGTTAAAACGAAGATGCTTATACAATGAACTCAGTTTTTGATGGATAGGAATTTGAGTGTAACCCAAAGTGACAGCGTTACACGAAATTACCAAACACGGTAATTTAATCAATTGCAAATATCAAAATTATCAAATGGCCGGTTAACTAACCTGTATATGAAGAGACTGTTACCATACTCATGAGGCAGAAGTAGAAAAAATCAATGGTGCACCATTTTAAAAAGGTAGTCTGCACAAAGACCTATGATGTCTCTAATTTTTACTTGCTTGAAGTAATCAAATCATCCCTCATAAGAATATTGTGCTGGGTCTTGGTATGTCTCTTTTATTGTGTTAACGTACATATAGTTACAGTAAATTCCTCACTTTCATAATAAAACTGATACTTAAATTGATTTGGATAATTGATGTCCATTTTTATGGTTTTAAAGGGGCCTTTTCACGTTGCAGTAAATTGACATAATTTAATAAAATTGTTTCAGATTCGCAAACTTTCATTGTAATTATGATATTTGTGATGAAACAGTAATACTGAACATTTACCATGCTCTAAAATATCCATTACATGCATCTTTTGACGATTTTGAAAACCTGAAAATTATAAAGCGTTGCAACACAAAACGATTTAATAATTTGGAGAGTTCTGTTGCTGTCGTTATATATTTTGTGATGATATGAGGATTGCTAATATTTAGTATAAAATACATCACTCCTTGTGTAAGCACGGATAGCCAAGTGGTCTAAGCAATAGACTTTTACTACGATAGACTTTTACTCTAGGGATCAGACGTGGTTCGAGCCCAGTAGAGAGTTACTTTTTCCTTCTTTCTTTGATTGTATTCTTGTTTTTTTACTGGAGCTTTTAAGATCCAATGTTTACATTTATCAATATAAAGCATTTAATCAAAAATTTCAATACATTCCAAAATCTGTAAAAAAAGGTCCCTTTAAATCGAAATCAATGTATCTTTTCCCGCTCTGTTGTACCATTGAAATACAAATGTATTGTATAAACATGCCTTACAGTTATAGAAGTTATCCAAGGATGTCTATTCAACTTTACTATTCCTAAGAAAACATGACACACTATTCCCTAGACTATCAACCTATTTTGTCTGTTTTTCTCACCATTCCTTAGACTACTGATCTCAACTTGATTATACCCTAGAAAACTGATTTCAACATCACTATTCCCTTGACAAGCAGCCTCACTTTTCCATAGACAACTGACCTTTACTTCATTATTCCCTATACAACTGACCTCATCTTGACTATTCCCTATACAACTGGCCTCAACTTCATATTGCATAGACAACTAACATCAACATCACTATTCCCTAGACAACTGACCTCAACTTCATATTCCATAGACAACTAACCTCAACTTCACTATTCCCTAGACAACTGACCTCATCTTCACTATTAACTATACAACTGACCTCAACTTCACTATTCCCTATACAACTGACCTCAACTTCATATTCCATAGACAACTAACCTTAACTTCATATTCCAAAAACAAATAACCTCAACTTCATATTCCATAACAACTGACCTCAACTTAACTATTCCCAAGACAACTGACCTCAACTTCATATTCCATACCAACTGACCTCAACTTAACTATACCCAAGACAACTGACCTCAACTTTACTATTCCCTAGACAACTGACCTCAAGTTCACTATTCACGAGACAACTGACCTCAACTTCACTATTCACAATACAACTGACCTTCACTTCATTATTCCCTAGACAACTGACCTCAACTTCACTGTTCCCTATACAACTGACCTTCACTTCATTATTCCCAAGATAACTGACCTCAACTATACTACTGGTATTCTATAAATTAGTTGCCTCATTTTTGATTAACTTTTGACCTCAACTCCACTATTCTGTTGACAATTTGCCGCACCATTCCATTGACTATCAACCTCAACTTCCTTTTTCTTTTGAATAGCTGCCTCAATATTCCTTATTCTAATGACCTCAACTTCACTATTCCCTAGACTTCTTGCCTTACTATTCGGAGTATTCCCTAGACTACCAACCTCAACAATACTATTTGTATCCCTTTCTACGTGTACCTCACTATTCCCTATTACCAACTTATATCCCTTTATTCACCAAACTATTGACATCCACTTTAATATTCCATTGCCTGTCTACCTCAAATTAACTATGCCATTATCTACTGACCTCTTGTTCACTGTTCCTAGAATAACGACCCCAACTTCAGTTTTCCTTGGACTACCAATGTTCACTTCACTATCCCTTTGTCTGCCTTTGCATTTGAATTTCAAGGGGTCAGTGGTTCGAGTCACGTTAAGTGTTACTTTTGTTTTCTTAATTTAATTATATTCTTTTTTTTCTAGAGATTTTTAGATCCAATGTTTACATTTATCAATATAAAGCATTTAATGACAAACTTCAGTACATGCCAAAATCTGTCAAAAGGCCCCTTTAAATATTTTTTATAGTTGAAAACAATCGTTTTTTTAAATCAAATAGTACCGGTGATAACTTATATGGTTGATGTTTTTCCTAACAATTCTTTGCATCCTAAAATCCACATACATTTCAATGAGTACGAACCTAGGTAATAATCTTGTCGGAGACGTATGACAGTTTTGGCCTATCAACATAATACATCGCTAAAGAGTCATTATGTTGCATTTTCCTTGTTTTTTTTTAATGCGGATTTTAATTTGCAAATTAATATTTTGTATTTAATACCTTTCCTTTAAGACCTAAAAACAATTGTTTTGTAAACTGGCAATAAAACTAAATTATGCTTCATTTTGACATTTATACAATATTACCCTAATTTACACTAAGCTTACCCATACCGACACATTTACTCGTATGAATTGCAAAACTAAAAATGTGTCTACATGGTGAATGAACAAATCTACAAAAAAGTAGATTTCCCGAATTGCTATATCCTTTATTCTAATTACTACACAACAAAGATTGTCAAACAGTTTTTTAGATTATAATTCAACTCTTTTTGAAGACATTATAAATTATAAAGTTGTTTATTTCGCTTACCGGTAGTTTAGGTATTTGTTAAAAATTGGAAATATTCAGTTATTCAATTTTGGCAATTTTGGCCTACTGGCAGGAAATCTCTCCAACATTTTAATGGCTCTCGGTAAAGCTCAATGAGAAAACATGGTTAAGGTCCAGGCCAAAAAAAATATTATCAACAATAATGATGGATGTAGAATCTAAGTTTAAATGATCGTTCTGAACAGAAAACAGAATAAAATTAACAAAAGGATATAAAATGCACTTTTTTTTACTAAGTGGAAAACCTTAACTATAACCATGCTGAAAATAAAATAAAAACATTTCAAGTACTAAGTTTTAATAAATTTCAATGTAAAATGTGCCCTGAAAACTCAAGTTACGATAGTTTTGCATGAAATATTTATCATGATGTGATGCATTTTTGTATGCAAAACTATCGTAACTCTAGTTACGATAGTTTTGCAGGGAAAAAAAGCAAGTTTTGAGTTACGATATTTCTGCACTATCACCATTACAACAATAAAGATTGGAAATATAGTGCTAGTAATTTTACAGAATATGTAGAACATTTAAATACTATGACACATTCAGAAAAGTCATTTTCTAAAAAATGTGAAGTTACGATAGTTTTGCTTGGAGCCCACGAGTTGTCCTTCCTGAGTAACAAAGAACACAACAAAACAAGAGGTCATGACCCCACAGTTTCGCATTTGAAAATGGTCATATTCTTAGGATTTTATACAATTTGGGGGGTACAATAAGACCTATTACCCTCAAATTTGACATTGAAACCTACCCTTTACCAATATTTCACTTTCGTCGAAATTCTTATGTTTCCCGCAAATATTCTACAACTTTCTTGGTGTATGCCAATACGTTAATGATTTAAAAGTAATAATACTTTGATTTTGGTCAGGAACTCTTTATACATTTGCTTAAAAAAGAAGCCTCACATTTAGCGCATAAAATAGTTTGAACCCCACGGCAAACAGAAAATGCTTTCTGAAACCCTTAATAGAATTCCTGCTATCATTTGTCATCAGTTACTTATGTTGTTCAAAATTATAGGTTCATTCTACCAATTGTAGAATATTGCAACCCGTCCCTGAATAATGTGAATATGCCATGAGGTTGGATTCGCATATATCCCGATCAGACTAGAATATTAAATATACCAATTGTTGGTTATAAAAAATAATAACATAGGTTACAACTCAAATTCCTCGTGCATAATACGAATATGCTTACTTTGGTTAAACTTATTATAATTTGTGCATTATAAACTGGCAGGGGAGCAACATATGTGTGTTCTCCCTTTCTTCTTTTTTAATCACTGTCTGAAGAAGTATTTGAACATAAGTAAACTATAATTTTTACAAAGGAAATAAAAGCGTTTACCGTCTTGCTTTACCATTCGAGCATAACATATTGACTGATTATATTCATAAATGTAGCATTATTTGTGTTAAATAATATTTGTATGTTTCTTATTGGCTTTTGTGCTTCATTTGAATATAAAACGCCTATGCGATACATGTGTAGTAAACTTTAACACACTGATGCCTGTGATGTTAATCGAGATAAAAGGTAGACTTAAATATTTCTCGAAGAGGGATTGGCAGGAATGTTATATACTTAGAAACATGCTGATGATCATTCATTGTGTAACCCTTCAAACATGATCTACGTAAAATATACTTTTTTCATTGGGGACGCCGCCGATATTCGAGGGTAAAAAGTGCCAAACGAGGGCCCTGCTTTAAAAAGAATACTTGTCCTTAAGCATTGGCCTATTTCTATCAAATTTGGTATGTATTAAAATCTTAAAGTTCTCTACCAAGTTTGTTCAAATTATGCAACTGGGGTCAAATTTGACCCTGCCCCGGTGGTCACAAAATTGAACATATGCTTAAATAAGGCCTATTTAGTGCAAACTTTAAAAATCTTCTTGTTCCTAATTGTAGACAATAGGGATACTAAATTTGGTATGTAGTGACATCTAATAGTCCTCTACCAAATTTGTTCAAATTATTCCCATGGGCTCAAATTTGACCCTGCCCCGGGGGTCAAAAAACTGAACATATGCTTATGTTCCATAACCGTAGGGCCTAGGGCTACCAAATTTGGTATGTAGTGACATTTTATAATTCTCCATCAAGTTTGTTCAAATTATGCCCCTGGGGCCAAATTTATCCCTTTAAGGCTCCCATTAAAAAGTTGTTCAAGAAAATTTGATTCGTCAAAAACATGGCCACAGGAAGTTTGCATGTTCATGCGTTTTTGCTATTGATTCGATATGGGATGAAAAAACTATTTTAGTCTCAAACTAAAAGTTCATCAAAATACACTTGGGATAACTTTTAGTTATAAGAGATAAATGCATACATGTCGAGCGTGAAAGGTAGACCAACATGTTAACCATCCATAAATGTTAACCCTTTACCAAACGACACATTTTGGACTGCCCCAAATTGAAACGATTGCAGACGAGAAATAATATTGTAAAGGACTATTTATAAAGTGGCTGGGTGGGATAAAAATCATTGTGATAAAAGGAGAAATTGCTCATAATAAGCAATTTCTCCTTTTTGAAACCGGAAGTCCTGTTTTCAAAACGAAAACAAACTCTTCAGAAGGAGTTATGGTCTAATGGAACGTCAGATGGAAAAAGTAAAGGAAAGTTAGGTCAAGCTAATTGTTTGTCATGATATCTCTTTAAACCTCACGCCATATGCAAGTAGTGTTGCCATAATCGCAACATCTTGATGAATTATAATTCAAAGTTTTGTCTCATAAACATTTACTTTGTTGAACAAACAACCTCTACAAATTTATCATTCCTACTGCCTTTCGGCACCTCATGAACCTGAACCAAAAAAACGCATAACTTGATGTTTCCTCAGGCAAATATCTTCTTTGTACAATTAACAATTTCTTCACAACATTAACAATCCTGCTTCACTCACTAATGCCTCAAGAATGAAGCAAAGTTCAGGTGATATACGTCATTAGATATTTTGCATATGTCATGAACTATATAAGTAACAGAAACTTTGAAACCTACATACACTTTTTGGAATTTAATGGAAAAAGATTCATGATTGAATGAAGGAACTTTCATTTATCTTGTCGAACATGCGTAGATTTGATCTTCAGCATCTAAAAATATGTGAAATAAAAAAACGACAATATTGTTTGGAGAGATAAATGTACCTACGCGATAAACAAAGGACCTGTGCAACAATTCCCGGGCTTTTAAGTCTGTTTATATAAGTTAACACCGTAGTAACATTTTCCTTATATAAAAATGCTCACCCTTCCAACTTTAAGAACCCAGTGGGACGAGGGATAGAAAGAGACAGTCACATGCTTGAGTACATTTCAACCAATGCGCATTGCACACTTTTTTCGAATAAAAAACAGTGGAGCGATTCAGGGCCATCATGGCCCTCTTGTTAATACTGTATGAGGAAAAGGATCTGATATTGTAATAAAATTGGTTTATGTAAGAACCTGCTTAATATTATCATTATAATTCCATGTTCATAACATGTCATTTATTAGAGCAATTAAAAATGCTGTGTGTTAAATAATTTGGTTTAAAGGTTTTATCTATACAGCTTCTTTGGTACAGTTTAAACTCAAGTAATCAAAACACACATTACCCAATAGTCATGTGACAGCATACATAGTTACACTGTTAACCTCTATCATACAAGCGTCATTTGATGGTTAACTTGGTTGCTGTTCAGTTAGAAATTTCATATCACTTGTCTATGTTAAATAACATTGTGTGTGTGTGTGTGTGTGTATGTGTATTGTAAAACATATGCTTGGACATAACTATTTCAAGTTATTTCAGATTGTAAAATCGTGTTTGAAAATCGTGATCGTCGTGATTGAAAGTGAATTATCAAAATGGCGACATCTGGAATTTCTAGAAATTCTTATGTGGTTAAATATTATTGTTGTACAATCTGCGAAAAAGAGCGGTCTGTAGAAATGGATGCAGATTTTTACTGTGAAAAATGTCTTAAATACTTCTGCAGAACATGTATAAACTCCCACAAACAGCATGGTTGGTGGTTTTATAAAAAATCTCCTTATGGAAAGGATAAAATAATGAAGTGGCCACTTTCTAAGAAGATGAAGACTTCTCTTTTAATATGCATCATACACAAGGTTGAACAGTTAACAATGTACTGCGCGGACCACAATCATCTGTGCTGCTCGAGATGTGTTGAGCTTAATCACAGGTAGCTTAAATTATTGCTTATTTTATATCAGTATAAATTATTGCATTGTATAATTCAATAACAATCATCTATTTTAATTTGTTTTGATTATTGTAATATTAGTTATATAAGTATTTCCAAATCTGTGCATGTGTTCAATCTGTTGTTCAGCTTTAATTTGTTGTTAATTTGTGTTTGTTAATAAATAATTCTTCAATGGTTCAAGTATATGGATTACAAGATATTGGCCATATTTCAGCAAAAAACATAGTGTAAAAAGTTCTTCTCTGAAATTACTAAATTATAAACTCTTTCTTTGTTGTTTCAAGTCAAAATGGTAAATGCAATAATCATGATGGACCTAAAGCTTTGACATTCAACAGTTAATTAACAGTAAATTTCTTATAAATAATGTAATAAATCCAATGCGGCCATGCGAGCTTTGTTTCAGAAAAACCTTCAATCAACCTGCCTGTATAATTTCTTATGCATGTATTCCTTTACCCAATTTACATGTATGAAGGATACGTCACACTTAATGGCTGAATGTTTGAGCCTGCATTTTTTAACTCACTTGAGCTTAACCTGCTCATGGTGAGCTTTTCTCAGCCTGATCTCTTTATGTTGATTGTTCGTTGTCTGTCCAACGATTAGCAAATGAAAACTATAGAGGCGCCACATGAATTGCCCAATATTCATGGGACGTGGTAAGAACATAATTTGCCTCAATGATATTTCTGCCAAATTTGAATCTGGGCTATGTGAGATAAAAAAAATGTAGGTCACATAGTCAAATTGAAAAAAACTGTTTTTCAACTCTATAAAACAAAAGAATTGCTCGCATACATTCTTAAAAGTGCCGAACCGTCGTACCTGACCAACGTTTTTAAAACATATCCGATTGAAAATGCTTTGTTGTCGGTCCATTTGTCCAGTAAATAATTAAAGAGCAAAAGTTTCTTTATTTCATAGAATTAAAACATGAAACTAAAAGCGAGCTTGAATGAAATATGAGCAGTACAAATTACCTCGTTTTTATGTTAACAGTCATGAAATGTTACTGCACATGCGCACCGAACACTTTCTCCTATGCGAGTAAATGTGTCAATAGGTTTTACTGTTAAACCAAAACACGTTCTGCAACACAGATCGTTGTATTTGGGTATTTACAGTTGGTGTTGATATTAATGTACGCTTAATAGTGCTTTTTCATTGATTTTTATATCTTTGTGGTTGGTTTGTTGATATTTGTAGTTTAATTCTGAGTTTTTATATAATGTCCGGACCGGGAAATGTATGTCATTGAAATATTGTAAATACCTAGTATGGCTTTTAAAACTTAGTCTGTAAAATTATTTAATTGATAGCAACATGTGTTAAAATGTTTGAGGTACTTCATTGAGTCCTTTTAAGTATAAAGGCGATGTTTTTGTGTAGAAATAATTTATTTACATTCTTCAGTCATTGTGACACCTAACTAACAGCATCTGAAAACATTGGTGTTCACAGAAATGTGCATGCCAGTATACAATTACTGAATTTTCAATTGAAAACTTGCATTGTCTTTAACTTCATTTTGGTTTAAATATTGTTCTTAAGAATACTGTGATTGTGTTGTGATTTGTTAGTGTTAATTGTTCAGTGCTGTCTTAATTTTTCATTTCATTTTTATGCCCCCGGAGGAGGGCATATAGTGATTGTACTGTCCGTCTGTCTGTCCGTCACTTTGCGTTTAGGTTTCGAAAAATGCTCATTACTTCTATGTCGCTTCAGATGTAACCTTCATATTTGGTATGCATGTGTATATGGACAAGGCCTTTCCATACGCCTCAACATTTTGACCCCTGTTACCTTGACCTTGAACTTAGGGTCCGCGTTTAGGTTTCAAAATCTGCGTTTTTGTTTCTAAAAATGCTCATAACTTCTAATTCAAAGCGTTTATAGGGGGCATATGTCATCCTATGGTGACAGCTTTTGTTCCAATTATCATTATGTCAATAAATTTGAGTTGATGACGTGATGTATAGGTCTTATGAATCCAAGTCCGGTCGTACAATTTTAATAAGTCAACAGGACCAATTGTCCTGTGACCCTGAAATATTTTTGGGAATGTCTGGTTTGTCCGATCTTCATTTAATTTTTTCAGATTATTTTATGCCCCCCTTCGAAGAAGAGGGGGATTATTGTTTTGCACATGTCGGTCCGTCCGTCGGTCTGTCTGTCGCTCCTTCCACCAGATGGTTTCCGGATGATAACTCAAGAACGCTTAGGCCAAGGATCTAGAAACTTCCTAGGTACATTGATCATGACTGGCAGATGACCCCTATTCATTTTCAGGTCACTAGGTCAAAGGCCAAGGTCACAGTGACTCGAAATAGAAAAATGGTTTCCGGATGATAACTCAATAATGCTTAGGTCTAGGATCATGAAACTTCATAGGTACATTGATCATGACTGGCACAAAACGTGTTCACACAATGGCTGCCACTAAAACTGACAGCCCATAAGGGAGCATGCATGTTTTACAAACAGCCCTTGTTTTCTAATGATATAGCTGGAAAGAGGGACATGCTTCTGACATGCCGATGGTGATACCTTGCAAACACTCTACACATCACATTAAAAGATCACCTGAGCACAACATTCTCATGGTGAACTTTTGTGATCAAATTTTGTCCATCTTTTGTTGCCCCTTGTTCGTCATCAACATTTGCCTTTTGAACACCCAAGGATGGCATTTATTGGCAAATCTTCATAAAACTCGTTCAGAACATTTTGTCATAATGATATCTCGGCCACGTATTAAGTCTGGTCATGGGAGGTAAAAACTAGGTTACATGAAAGAACAATCTTGTGAACACTCTAGAGGACACATTTATTGCCCATTTTGTTATGAAACTCTTTGTCAGAACATGTGTCCAAATTATAAACCTGATATATTTAAACCTGGGTCATGTCTGGTTCAAACAAATAGTTTGTAAGACACAATTTTAAAGAAGCCTGTTCACACTCGAGAGGCCACATTAATTGTCAAATGAATCTTAGTAACAACATTAATCCTATTAAAATCTTAGACATATTTCATACGTCCTGAAAGCTCAAGAAGAGTAATACTGTATCAGATGTTCAGTCCGACAACCATATTTGCCAGATCAATACAAGATATACATGTAATCACTTGAACATGTTCGTGGTCTATCACAACAAACATACTTTTGTATTGAAGTCCATGTCAGGGGACATAATATTATGCATATATTTTATACAAATTAATACAAACTTACAATATGCATATTATTGGTAAAAACAAATCATTTGTTTGTACGAATCACATTACTCACATGTATTGTCAAATCTTCATGAAACTTGGTAAAAACATTTGTTCCAATGATATCAGTGGAGTTCGAAACTGATCCTGTTGGATGTAAAACTAGACCATTACGTGAAATTGAAGAATAGGTTTGTTAACATATTTCAACTTGTAGTTAAAATTTATTTCGCATTGTTTTCATTAAACTTAGTAATATTTGTCCCAATAATAAATCAGACTAGATCAAAACTGGGTAGGGTGAAAAACTAACTCACAAGGTCAAACTGAATAAAACTCTGATAAAACTCTAGAGTCCACACTGATTGTATAATCCTCGTAAGAGTATTTGTTCCAATGATATCTCAGCGGATTTGAAAACTGTAGAAGTCATAACATTTGTCCAAGTTCAAAACTATGTCACAAGGTAATAAAAAAAGAAAAGACTATGAACACTGTTGAAGTAATATATGTTTCCTCAATATTATTGACACGTGCTTAACATTGATTTAAGTGATTTCTCCGCAAAATAAGATATTATTTATATCTTATTTTGGTGCCGGCAGTTTTGCTTATGTTGCTATAGTAAAATCAGTTTTACACTAAAGAAGTCACTTGTGTGACCCACTTTTAATGAAACTTGCTCAACACATTGAAAGAGTGTGATATCATGATATGTGTTCTTAGAAAAAATATAATTGTGTTTTGTTTAAAAAAAATGACCACCAGAGGCAGTTTTAATCACCAGACCAGGAAGTGCAATAGTAATCACCCTTTGTCAGGCGTCCGGTGTAGTTGGTGTGCGGCATGCAGTGTTAGGTGTCCGATTTGCACCGTTTTGTTACCACTCTAGATGCAACATGTGTTATGTATTATAAATGAAACTTGGTCAGAATGTTTATCTAGACACTATTAAGGCCAAGTTTGAATCTGGTATAAATCAAAACTACATTATTGAATAAGCCTGAAATCAGTGCCAGAACTTCGCGTTGCATGCAGCACAACCATGTATATGAATCCATTACAAATCAAATGGTTGGCTAAGAACGCAGGCTTATTAAATAAAGTAATTCCGATGTTTTTCACATTGCCATTAACCACATAAAAATTGTCTTTTATGCACTAGTTGAAATTCTTCTGAAAAATGGTTTTAAAAAGTTATATGGAAAAAAGCAACACTTACCGGAGTGGTTACATCCATTAACATGAATTTGTGAACCCCATAAAGTAACGTAATCCTGCATCCTGAATATGTGTCAAGGCTGAGTTCAAATGTTTGTGTCATGTGCGTGTAGAAAGTAGATTAGCAGATGAACAATAACAAATCAGTTGTGCCACTACAGAGACCAGATTTCATGACTCAATCTGGACAAAACACAGAATGTGTATGTTCACAATATCTAGGCCAAGTCTGAAAATGGATCACATGCGTCTAGAAACAATGTCACCAGGTCGAATCTTTCACTAAATTCTCACCACTCTAGTGGCAACATTTATGACTCATCCTTAATGAAACTTGATCATAGTGTTTATGTTGACAATACAATTTCAATGTTTGAATTTGGGTTAAGTGGAGTCAAATAATAGACCACCAATTGAAGTATTCCACAATGCATGTTCAGGAACTCAGATGAGCCCTTAAGGGCCATGATGTCCCTCTTTGTTCATATGTAATATGTTTGACATTAATTCAAATATAACATGAGGCCTACATTTGTCATACACAAAAGAAAGGCAAGTGTGGGCTATTATGCAACCAATTATGATAGAAACTTAACAAGCATTTTTGCAAAGCTCACATTTTATGGAGTCGTTTGCAGTCGTCATATAATGAAGTACAAAGCCACGGAAACAGTGCTTTTTATTCGCATAACATTTTGTCCTTCGCTTTCTGGCTGTCATGAGCACAACGTGCTCATGGTGAGCTTTTGGGATCGCCTTTTGTCCGTTGTGCGTCGTGCGTTGTCATCATTTTGCCTTGTGAACACTCTAGATGCCTTTATTGTCCGATCTTCATGAAACTTTGTCAGAACACTTGTTCCATTGATACCTCGACTGAGTTCGAAACTGGGTCAAAAACTAGGTCACTAGGTCAAAAAAAAGAAAAACCTTGCGAACACACAAGAAGTCACATTTGATGCCAAATCTTCATGTAACTTTGTCAAAATGTTTGTCTAAATGATATGTTAGTTGAGTTCAAAAATGGTTTCAGTCCGTTGAAAAACATGGCCGCCAGTGGGCGCGGCAGTATTCCCTATATGGCTATAAAGAAACCTTGTGAACACTCTAGAAGTCACAATTTTTGCCCAATCATCATGAAACTTGGTTGAAACATTGGTTTCATTGATATCTCGGACGAGTTCGAAAATGGTCCAGATCGATGATAAACATGGACACCAGAGGGCGGGGCAGTTTTCTCTATTTGTATATAGTGAGAACATGTGAACACTCTAAAAGTCACATTTTTGGTCCAATCTTCAGGAAATTTGGCCAGAACATGTGTTTTCTGAATATGACGGTTGAGTTCGAAAATGCTTATGTTTGCTTGAAAAACATGGCCACAAAGGTGCGGGCCATTTTTCCTTATATGGCTATATATGGCTATAGTAAAATCTTGTTAACACTCTAGAGGCCACATTTATTGATCTTCATGAAACTTGCATGGTCAGAAGATTCATCTCAGTAAAATCTTGGACAATTTCAAAAAAGATGCCGGTTGGTTGAAAAACATGGCTGCCACAGTCTCAGCCAAACATGACCTGACCGACGGTCATGTCATGAAAAAAAAATAAGTTCCGGCCTGTGGGTCAAATATACAGGGCCGATTGTCTGGTAAAAAAAAGAGAACCAATTATTTGGTTTGTAGATCTATAGGTTTAATTGTTAACGGCTCTGAAAGTTTTCTGAGGTGCAAAAATAGGATAGCGTCTTTATACACGTGCTTTTCCGTACTAACGCTCTTTTTGCTGACAGAATTTTCCGAGGGCATTTAATTGGTCCATTTTTAGCTCACCTGTCACGAAGTGACATGGTGAGCTTTTATGACCGTGTGATGTCCGGCGTCCGTTGTGTGTGCGTGTGTGCGTCCGTACGTCAACAATTTGTTTTTGTAGACAGTAGAGGTCACTGTTCATCCAATCTTTATGAAATTTGGTCAGAATGTTTATCTTGATAAAATCTGGGTTGGGATTATATTTGGGTCATCTGGGGTCAAAAACTAGGTCACTAGGTCAAAAACAAGGTCACATAATAGGTCAAATAATAGAAAAACCTTGTGTAGACAATAGAGGTCGCAGTTTTCATCCAATCTTTATGAAATTTGGTCAGAATGTTTATCTCGATAAAATCTGGGTTGGGATTGTATTTGATTTATCTGGGGTCAAAAACTAGGTCACTAGGTCAAATAATTGAAAAATCATCAACAATGTGTTTGTGTAGACAGTAGTGGTCACAGTTTTCATCCAATGTTTATGAAATTGGTCTGAATGTGTATCTTGATGAAATATGGGTCGGGATTGTATTTGGGACATCTGGGGTCAAAACTAGGTCACTAGGTCAAAAACTATGTGAAATAATAGAAAAACCTTGTGTAGAAAATAGAGGTCGCAGTTTTCATCCAATCTTTATGAAAATTGGTCAGAATGTTTATCTTGATGAAATCTGGCTTGTGAATATATTTAGGTCATCTGGGGTCAAAAACTAGTTCACTAGGCCAAAAACTAGGTCAAATTATAGAAAAAACTTGTGTAGACAATAGAGGTCGTAGTTTTCATCCAATCTTTATGAAATTTGGTCAGAATGTTTATCTTGATGAAATCTGGGTTGGGATTGTATTTGGGTCATCTGAGGTCAAAAGCTAGGTCACAAGGTCAAATAATAGAAAAACCGTCAACAATTTGTTTGTGTAGAAAGTAGAGGTCACATTTTTTATCCAATGTTTATGAAATTTGGTCAGAATGTTCATCTGGATGAATACTGGGTTGGGATTGTATTTGGGTCATCTGGGGTCAAAAACTAGGTCACTAGGTCAAAAACTAGGTCACTAGGTGAAATAATAGAAAAACCTTGTAAAGACAATATAGGTCGCAGTTTTCATCAAATCTTTATGAAATTTGGTCAGAATGTTTATCTTGATGAAATCTGGGTTGGGATTGTATTTGGGTCATCTTGGGTCAAAAACTAGGTCAATAGGTCAAATATTAGAAAAACCTTGTGTAGACAATAGAGAACACAGTTTTCATCCAATCTTTATGAAATTTGGTCAGAATGTTTATCTTGATGAAAACTGGGTTGGGAATGTATTTGTTTAGTCAGGTGAGCGATTCAGGGCCATCATGGCCCTCTTGTTATGCATCTTACGAATGCGGGTCAGGACGGTCGAATCCATGACGTCCTAGTCGCTTTTAAAACAAGATAACCATAAACCTGATTTTTAAAATAAAATGATACAGATATCAATTTATGTGGTGGTAATAGCAATAGTAATATATAATATTGATCATTGTCATTTGAACCGTTACTATCTTGGCTGTCATGCGTGAAAAAGGCTGGTTGTCATTTATTGAGGCCATTGTCGGTTTCGGCCATATTGAACGTATCTGACATATCTGACATGCGCGCTAAGCGTAGCTTAGGTAAACAAGTATCAGCTACTTTGGTTGGAATATGTTCTTACATATTACAAATGAGGGATTCCCGTTTATATTTACTGTTAACATTCTTTGAACATTTAAAAAAAATATGTTTTAACTTAACAAGACTAGTACCATGTATGACGTGTATTATTATTTAACATCAGATACAAATGTGTGACCTTTAAATTATGGCTTTTTAATCATTTACCATTTTATATCATGAACACCTTGATCCCAGCAATGATACCAAGTTATTTTACTTTTATATTATGTCGCCAGTAGGATCTGTTAAAAAAGAGGAGGTTCTGTATTTTTAACCATTTAACAGGACCTACTGTCCTGTAAAAATTTGCCTAGTTTGGATTTGACTGCTGCCAGGTGGCCGGACATTTTTCCTTATATGGCTATAGTAAAACCTTGTTTAAACTCTAAAGTCAACATTTTTTTCAGATCTTCATGAAACTTGCTCAGAAAAATTTTCCAATGATATCTTGGATAGTGCTGCAACAATATACCAGTATATCGGTATATATCGCAATACGCATTCCGCATATTGTATTGCGATACGATTTTCATCGTACCGGTACGAAAATTTTACAAAAATTCATTCACATTTCGTCCAGAAAAGCCATCCAAAATAATGATAACAAGGTAAACAAAACAAAGCAGTGTAAATAATTTTTTTCGTAAAAATAGCATTCTGAGAAGTGTATTATACGGAGTAGCGTTGTTACATCGGAGCATTCGTTCGATGCTTTTGAACAGATTATCGTTGAATTAATTGCGCACAGCTGTAAATGTTTCGTTCGATTCTGAATTGAGCATTATTAAATTTGTAATCCGAATTCCGGAAATACGCTTCCAAAATTAAACGCTAATACGACAATAAAAATTTTAGCGTCAAATAAAAAGTGCCTTATCCTTTGTCTCAATAAAAAGCGCGCGAAAATCATACAGACATGTAGAACGTCGCATGGAAAGTATGGGTGTATTTTGTGTTGTATAAAAACGGGAACATCACGTCAGGTGAATTACGCGTGTTCAGTGGAAAAAAACGCCCCGGTTGGACGTTATTTCATCACATCTTTATAACAAATGCCAAAATGTATTTGATACTTCAGAAAATTTGCGAATGTTTGTGTTTCTTGTTATTCTTGAGCACATTTATAGTAAATATTTACCAGAATTTGCTTTAAAACTGGAATATACGGGATTATCGGGTAATTGTTATAATTTTGGTACAAGTAATCAATTTATTGCGATATATTGCAATACAGGTTTTTGAACTGGCAATATATTACAATACGATTTTTGGCGTATTGTTGCAGCACTAGACCTGACACACGGGTTATATTTTTGATGCGTCAAAATGACGCACGGCAGAAAAAAGGGTTGCGTCAAAAATGAGTCATTTTTAATTTGCTCGCGTCAAAACGCAGGATTCTGCGTCTATTGAAATCCTTGGTCCAATATTTGTTTTGAAGTTAGATATTCATACCGACGTTGATGGAGATTAGACTAACAATGTGACTTCTGTGGTATAAACATGAATTTTGTTTATTTAATATATTAACCAATTTTTTTAGCTCAAATGACCCAGTGTCAAACTTGGCTGAGATTTAATTGATACAAATGTTCTGACTAAACTTCATTAAGATTTGCGAATAAATTAAAGAAAGCGAAACAGTTTTTCAAATTCAGCCAAGACATCATTAGAACAAATGACCTGACCAAGTTTCTTGAAGGATGCACAGTAAATGTGATTTCTAGAGTGGTAAAAAGATTCTACTATAGCCATTGGCCCATATAAGGAAAACTGCTATGCCCTCAACGGCCATGGTTTTAAACTGACAGAACATTTTTAACTATACCCAGAATTTATAAAACCTTATCAAACATTAGTAATTTGAATGACTATAGATGTATTAAACACCCAAAAAATATTATGAATGTAAAATCAAACCCCGTTGTTGTTTACTTTTCAACCTCAGTTTGTGAGAAATAAATGGGTTTCTAAAATTTATCGCATGGAAATGGTATATACAATAATAATAATTCAACTCGTCATAACAATTCCAGTGCACAGTTATACTTACAGAGTATTCTGTCATATCTATTACCTGTCAAGAATACCCGAAAGGGGAGTTAGCCAGTATACCGTCTTGGCCAAACATGGCCGGACCGACGGACATGTCCTGTAAAATTGTGTAAGGTACGGCCTGTCTGTCAAATTTACAGGACCGATTGTCCTGTAAAAAAACAACAACAAATTCATAGGTTTGTATAGGTTTGTTTATGGCTCTGAAAGTTTTCTTAGGTGCAAAAATAGCAATAGCGTCTTTATACACGTGCTTTTCCGTACCAACGCTCTTTCTGCTGACGGAATTGTCCGAGGGCACCTGATTAGTCTATTTATGTGCATCTTACGAATGAGGGTCAGGACGGTCCAAATCCATGACGGCCTAGTCGCTTAACAAGATAATCATAAATCTGATTTTTACAATTTAAATGATGCAGATATCAATTTGTGTGGTTTTAATAGCAATAGTAATGTAGAATAATGATCATTGTCATTCAAACCGTTATTATCTTGGCTATCAATGTCCATGCGTGAAACAGGCCGGTTGTCATTTATCGAGGCCTTTGTCGGTTTAGGCTGTATTGACCAGATTCATACCTGACATGCGCGCTAAGCGTAGCTTAGTTAAACAAGTATCAGCTACTTTTGTTTTGGAAATTGTTCTTATAAAATTAAGATTTTACAAAGAAGCGATTCCCGTTTATATTTACTGTTAACATGCGTTCAGCATTTAATTATTTTTTTTAACTAAACAAGACTAGTACCATGTATGGCGTGTATTGTTATTTAACGTTAGATACAAATGTGTGACCATAAAATTAATTTTATATCATAAACACCTTGATCCCAGCAATGAAACCAAGTTATTTTACCATTATATTCTGTAGCCAGTAGGTCCTATAAAAAAGAGGAGGTCCTGTATTTTTTCCCATTTTACAGGACCTACTGTCCAGTAAATATTTGCCTAGTTTGGATTTGACTGAGTATATATAGATAGAAAAACCACACGCTGCACATTTTACAAGCTTTTGTATTGCTGATATTTAATTTCTTCTTTGCATATTCAATTGATAAAAAACCTCAAATGGATGTCTATTCTTAGTTTGCTGTCTTATTGTACCCTTAATTTATAAATGTTTCTTCAATAATTGAATTTTCAGAAACCTAATTCTTTTTAAAAGAAATTTGAAAAGTTATTTGGTTAAAGCCACACACTTTGAAATGAAATACATGTTAATCCATACATAAAGATGCAATTTGAAAGTGTGCAAAATTGTCATTAAATCTATAGCCTAGTTAGAAAGTATTTTTTTTATTTAAAAACCGAAAGTAGGATTTCTATATACGTATACTCATATTTCGACCAACGCCATTATTTTTTAGTTTTAAAGCGCAAAATAGACGGATTTCTATCTTGTAACCACCAGATACATGTTTATATTCTAATTGGCAAAGATAAAATCAAATTTATAGCCTAGTTAGAAAGTAATATATTATTGTTTAAACGGTACCGCTTTGAAACCGAAAGTAGGATTTGTAGACATATACGTATATTTCGACAAACGCGATTATTTTTAAGTTTTAAAGCGCAAAAAAGACGGATTTCTACCTTGTAATCACCAGATATATTCTAAATGGCAAAGATAAAAATATGTTTCTTATTTATACATAAATTTACTATGCCATGCAGTTAACTTTCAGGTGTCATTTACAAAGTTGAGCAAATATAATCATTTTTCTAAAAATAAATCATCCTCTGAAGCCCCCACTGAGATTCAAACTCAGACCTCTTTCCTCTGTGAAGGAAAGTATTCTATATCGAAATACAAGGGCATGTAAGAGGAAAGTTAGCTATTTTAAATCTATCAACAAATAGATTTGAACAATATTTATATGTTATTAAAATATGCAAACATCCCATAAGTTTATTTTTCACATAACCTTCAAAACAGAACAGACATCTCTGAATCGCAATACATTACATTCTTAAGTGTTAATAAGGTAAATGTTGACGACCAACAACAGACGACAGACAAAAGGTGATCACGAAATTTAAAAGAATTTACGATACACGAGTACTTTACAAGAGCGAAGGAGTCATAAAAAAACTGAATTTATTATTAACAACACGCTTACCTCAATTTAAACTTAAATCCAATGCTTTAAACAATAAAGTTACAATAATATGAACTTCCATTTTCTGTTCTTCCTTTCCTTTCTCAAAATTTATTTAAAACCACACTATTTTTTAATAATATAAGTATAAAATGCTAACCATTCTGACCTAAAACACAATATAGGAAACCGTACATCCAACTTGTCGTCATTAAAGTCCAGGGTTTACATGAAATTATGTTACACGAGATATGTATTTCATACTTTATATACAGAAGCGAAGGAGTCATAAAAAACTCAATTTAGTATTAACGACACGCTTACATGTACATCAATTTTAACTTTAACCCTTTGCTTAAAACAATAAAGTTACAAAGATATGAACCTCCAATTCTGGTCATCCTTCTCTTTCTCAAAATTTATTTAAAAACACACTATTCTTTTTTAAATTTGTGTATCAAATGCTAACCATTTGTACCTAAAACATGATTATGGAAACCGAAATCTTGACGCAGCGAATTATTTTATTCTTATGGAAGATTTAATTATGCATGACAAAAATACAATCGGAAATATTTTTTACAATCTTTTGATGCTTTAAAAATATTTTACTTATAAATAAAATAACACGTCTGAATTGTCGTCATTAAAATCCAGAGTTTGAATGAAATTACGTTACACGAGATACGCATTTCATACCATATAAGAGCAAAGGAGACATAAAAAACACGCTTACCTAAATTTAAACTTTAATCCATTTCTTAAAACAATAAAGTTGCAAGATACAGTAACATGCACGCACTTTCATTTTCTGTTTTTTTTGCGTTCCATTTCTCAAAATTTATTTAAAACCACACTAATTCTTAATAACATTTGTATCAAATGCTTACCATAACAAAGCCGTAATCCTGTCGCTGTGAGTTATTTTATTCCTATGAAATATTAAATTATGCATGACAAACACAAAATCCAAAATAATTTTGGATTATTTCGATGCTTTAAAACATATTTAACTGCACGACTGACTTGTAGTCATTTAAATCCAGAGTTTAAATGAAAATACGCCACACGAGATATGGATGTATTCCATTTCATGTGTGCTGAACAAAGGGGCAATTAAACAGTAGGTTTACAATTCTCAAACCAAAAGGTTCCAAATTGTTGCAAACAAATAAATTAAACATTCACATTAATCCAGTATAATTACAAGCTATTTGTTTTTGTACTGATATATATTCAATTGTGGTGTGGTCAACCGGGATCACCTATGAGAGAATCAGGTGAACCAACCACTTCCCAAATCAGACATCAGTCTGAAATTAATGTTACTCAGCTTTACATATTCTGCTAATCAAATCTTGTCAGAACCTTGGCAAGTTGACGATGCTTAGATTTGAGAAGTTTATGATTTATAATCAGCGAGGGGGATATTCCAGACGTAAAGCATTGCATTATTATATGAAAAACAGCTGCACAACTGTATGCGAAAAGGTAAAACAGTATATTCTATCGAGAACTAACTTGCATAGCAACGTCCGAAATGTGCAACATCCGACTTCTATTTCGATATTCATGAATTCAAGATACATATAATGTTAGCTGAACTGTTGTACTTTAAGAAATCAACATAAAACTTGTGTTTTTATAAAAAATATAAGCAAATCAAAACCAAAAACTTACCCTTTTAACGGCAAAACAATTAATTTATCCAATATTCAACACATTTCCATTCAAATTATGCCCTTGAACTTTAACGGTTGATGGTCGTTTCGTGCAACTACCAGTTCGTGCCACTCATATTTGTGTTGTCTATTTTTTCAAGGTAAGTTTCGTAAGAAATAAATGTGTTTGAAAACTTTCTCGCATGGTAATGGTATATAAAATTCAATTCATCGGACAAATTCAAGAACACAATGACACTAACCAAGTTTTCTGAACAACCGTACACAGCGCAAAATGCGTGCCAGTGGTCCGAGACGCTGCGTGATGTCTGCAATTTCGTACGCTGAAGATTTCCATATCCACGGGTGATTTTATGTCAAATGTTAGTGTTTTTCAATAGATCGTATACTTATCTACAAAACAGCGAAGTAGCGTTCACTTTAATCATTTTTGATGATGTTATTTTGTAAATACTTTCTCGCGTTCTTTTTGAACGTTCATTGGCAGCCATTTTGATTGTTGGTTGTATACTTCCGAAATTATGTGTTTTAATGACTCTCATAAATGATTTTAGTGCAGAAATTGTAATTTTAAGAATCGATTTCTCGGATTTATTTTTTATATTTTGTTAACTTATTTGCGTTTAATTTGATTGTTTGTTGCTTACTTGCGAACTATTTTTTATGTGTACGCTAGTGGATATGTAATTAGGTTACCATATCTACATCAATGAAATTTAACTGTTGTTTGTTTTTGTTTGTTTTGTTAATATTTTCTAAATGGGTTCAGCTTCGTATGTTAAACGCAATATGAACTTATTTATTATTTGGGAATAAAATCGCAATATGTATATTTTAAATCAAATTTGAAGTGTCTAGCGCGTGAATTGGCTCCTGGGGGTGAATTGTCTTTGGGTTGCTATTTACGCTAATAAAGCTTCCGGCGAGAATTCATTTTATAGCGATTGCGCAATAAAAAACACCACTTTTTCGGGATTTAATCAAAAACTGGATTTTTCCCAGACATAACGAATACGCCATCAAGTAGATCGTGTTCTGGTACATATTCATGTAAAATTTCAGCAAGAGTGTTGGGCCAGTTTTCAACACTCCCAAATCGCTGCTATACGCTGGAGCTTATCGAATTTTAGTCGCCATTATAATTCGTTCAATTGAACGTCATCAATAGATGACGTCAATATATATCACTCATTCCATAAATACTAGAGTTGCGACACCTTAAGGGTTTCGCGGGATGGAATGAGTGGGGAGATGAAATAAAATTGAAAACCTATTTCTTTTTGTGCATTTAATGATGGTAACCTAAGTTCTCGCAAAAATATAATATACATATCACATGAAATTAACCATAATACTGGCAGACATGTTTATTGTTTCGAAGCCGTTCGATTAGCTACCTTAAAAAGTAGAACTTCAATTCCCATGACTATAATATTAAAAACGTGAAAAGAGCAAACCACTGCATTGTGTCGGACATCCCCATCTTAAACACTATCGACTAGCATTAAGCCTTTTTCTGTGTCTACAAAATTCTGTGTATTTATTGAAACATCATTATAGCTTTGCGTTCAAGATAGTGTTGAATTCATTTTGCAATGCAATCAGCGCTTTGATTTTATATTACGAAATGTACTACGCAGTACATTGTGTGACGTCATTTCGGTGACGAAACACAACAGTTTAATTTACACTCTCTGGAATTTAAGGACATGTCGCGGACGTTGTGTTTTTTATATGTAAACTATTTGTTTAAAGCATCAAACGAATGCAAAACGTATTTCGGATTGTGTGTTCATCATGCATAAATGTAAACATAGATAGAAATACAATACAATTGTGTGGTTTGAACTAAGTTACGATAAAGACATGGATTAATAAAGGTGGAAGTGCATATCGTTTCAAGGTGTTTGTTATAAACTTTGGATTAAAGAAGTCATCTTATTGTTACAAACATTGTATTAACGATGTCATTTAGATATGCGTGACGTTTATACTTAATTAAGTATTTTTATAACTCTTGTTAAAGCTGAAATTGAGTCATCAAATTTCGCTACAAAACGGTGTCAGTTGCAATAGATATTTAAATGTGCTACATTAAATTATTATTATGTTTGATTATTTTGTTTATTTGTTACGCACTTTATGCTGCTAATGATGTGTTGCTCACGGCAAGCCTCGCCGTGTAAACCTTTCTTCAACTCGTCGGACAAATTCAAGTACACGTGATACTTGCATTGTATTTTATTTTTTCTGTGAATTTGATGATGGTCACCAAAGATATCGCAGGGATTTTAATATACATGAAACTATTTCAATAAGTGTTATTTTGAGAAGTCCGTCCCCGCTCTGCCGTTTGATATTGTTTATATCATGCTATTTTGCTTATCTATATAAACATTTCTCAAAACCGGCTTTCCGTACTTTTATTTTGCATGCAACTGATTGCGCAATTATGACGTATGTTGTGTGACGTAATTTATTTGTCAAAACAAACAATTTTAAGTTAAATTCTCTGGATGTTTTTAACAGTTATTTATTTGTTTAAAGAATCGAACGAATGCAAAAACGTATTTCGGATTGTGTGTTTATCATACATAATTGTAATTGTTATAAATATTGGATTATCGTCGTCATTAAGGTAAGCGTGTTGTTTATACTAAATTGATTTGCTGCTCACGTTTATCTATTGATTCAATAATTAAACCCTAAATTAATAATGTATTTGTCTCATGATTATCATGTATATTAAAGATATTATCGGATAAATAGAATACCATGTTAATACCAGTGTGTACTTACATTTATCCGACACGTCTCGGAAAGCCTCGCCGTGTAAACCTTTCTTCAACTCGTCGCTCACAATAACACATAGATTTATGTCATTTATATATATATATATCTAAACAACCACACTCGATATCCACAAAAGACATGCATGTGTACTTCGTATTGATATTCAAACACAATTATTACGTCGTTGTTTATCGATTTAACGCCTAACTGTATATTGCATTAATAACGCGTAACGTCAGTTACTTTGTTTCTTAACAAGATGGAAGCTAGCCTAAGCGCTTTTATGACGTGACGTCGCAATGTTTATCTTAGCGCGTGTGGTTTCCCATAAAAAATATTTAAACGCAAAATACTCGAAAACTAGATTTTTCCCAGGTATAACGCCTACGCCAACAGGTAGATCGAATTCTTCTCCACATACATGTCAAATTTCAGCAAAAGTAACCGACCAGTTTTCATGGCGCTCAAATCGCGACTATATGCACCAACTTAACGAAACTTAGCCCCCTTTATCATTCGTTCGAATGAACGTCATCAATGATGACGTCCAATACAACACTCATTCCATAATATCTGAAAAACGATGGGTGAGGGGTCTGATATTTAGCCTGTACCACTCTAAAGTTTTCTTTTTTGTTGTGTAAAAGATAAGCTTAACTAACAATGACGCTGGGGTCACATGATTTATATAGACTTATATAAAAATTACATTACTAAAAATCGTATAAACTCATGCTCTAAAACCGCAATAGTTATCAGTTTAATATTTTATGTGCGATATCGTACGGTGGTGATGAACTAAGTCTGTTTAAAATATACACACCCTTGTGGTTGAAAACGATTCCACACTAGGGGTATCTTGTTTTTATATAAAACAATGCAATGTACTAAATATAAATACATAAATTAAAACCGAAAACATAAACTGTAACTGTTTCCAAATTATAATCCGATTTCCCATCACCACCAACAGCACAACAGCAGTATAGAAGTCGGAGCATGTATTTATTTCTTAACATTGCTAATAGTTAATAACCTTTATAATTAATTGTGGTAATTGGTACACTTTATTGTAACCGTGTTAATGTAGTACTATTACACGTACTAATTTAATATGTATTTGTTATTTTTGTTTGCAAACTGTTTATAATGGAGTTATTATCAAATAAAACAATAACACTTCCGATACTTGCATACAGTGTGTTACTACTGTGGTTTTTTTAACATAATTATTAAAAAAAACAATAGCTCCTTTTACAGTGAGTTTTGTCTACGTTTTAATTACAAAATGATTTAATACAGTTATCCGTGCTAAAATAACCTCTGCAATGTTTAGCTTGCCTCATCAAATTTCATGAAACGGTTTAATAATGCATTGTTTTAGTTGTGAGCGTTAGCTCACAATCAATTAAGAGAGGCAGTTTTGCATGTCAATCTGCTAAAGCTACGCTAGGAACGATAACTGCAAGTCAGTCTGATGTAAGCTACGCTAGGAACGATAACCACTGCTTGTCTGAACTACCTCCAGTAAAATTATGCAGACGACGAATGCTAGGAGCGTCTGCTCTTCTACTGCAGTGTGTGTATTCAATCAATAGTGTGTTACAGCTTGTTTGACGACATTGGCCAGTCTAGTGTTTACCATTGAAATCTGTACATATTGGCTGCTTTCAGTGAAAACGGGACTTAATGCATGTCAAATAAGATAAGCCTGTGCACACTGATTAGCCTGTGCAATGTGCACAAGCTAATCAAGGATGACACTTTCTGATTTTATGGTGTTTTTTGTTTAAGACAGTCTCTGGTACTGGGATGACAATTTATGCAAATACATTAAGCCCTGTTTTCCGAATATGAAGCTTAAATTATCAGTTTTATTAATTATTTGAAAAAAAAACACCATATCTCAACCTGTGCTTTAAGACACACTCTTAATACATTTGAATCGGGTGTGTTTATTTCAAACTTGTGATATAAAAAGCTATAACATAATTTTGAAAACTTAGTTGCGTCTAAGATTATACAACAGCGAACACCTTCAGCGCCTTCAGCGCATTGATTTATATGTGTTTATTAACAGATCATCATAACTCGCTAAATAGCTGCTTTAAAAGAGGGATTAAGCTGTTTTAATTAGTATATATAGTTATGGGGTAATAAAATAAATTTGCATATTTTATCATTTGGAAGTTTTGATAATACAAAGTTTGTGGATGTTTTATCAGGATCATAGAACACATAAACACAATATGACTAACAGAGAAGGGGATTTGTGGAGGTTACAATCTTCTAGTGCCGATGTCTACGTTCGTCTTAGGTTAAAGGTATCGTAAGTACCGTATTTTTTACAATTATTAGTTTATATTGATTAAAATATCACGAATGGTATATTTATTTACTTGAAAAAAGTTCATATTTACAGTATATTCGGTAATTAATTTCGCGATGTGAAATCGAAAGAACATCTCGAAAATAGGGGACATAACGATATACACACTATAAATGTGATTGATCATTGTTTATATAAACAAATACAATTCACTACGCATGCACATTTTGCATTCCTGGGTTGACCACGTGACGATGATGACCAATCTACTGGCGTTAATTGGTAGGTACCTGATACCGGTACCCAGTAAAATTTATTACCGAATATACTGAAAATATGAAAACTTCACAACTTTTTTTCAAGAAATGTAATATACCAGTCGTTATAGTTTAATCAATATATACTAATAATTGTTAAAAAATACGGTATTTTAGAACTTTTTTTTCGTCATTCGTGGTTGACAGTACCTTTAAAATCTTCTAGTACCGATGTCTACTGATATGTTTCAAACTTTGTAAATGTTTATTGTATAACAGAACGTTGTTTTAAAGGCCCATTCGTTACTTCTTTCAATGTTTGCATAAGAATGGATAAATGGATAAATAAGCATTGTCACAATGCGAACGATATATAAAATTACAGTATTTTAATAGACCTCTGGTAGTGTTTTTGTAATTTAAAAAATGGCTATCAAATTAAGTTATTTAAATGTTGACCCATTGTTCAAATAGGCTTGCAACTAAATTATCACAGAGCCTTACTTAACTGTTTTGCCAAAATCCGCTATTAAATGTTTCAAACTATCTCCACGGTGTATAACCATATCGGTCCCCCTCTCGGATGAAAACCTATATCGGTACCCCTCCCGGATGCTGCACCGGTCATTCTCGGATAAAAACATGTTTTTTTGTGGATGGTCATCCACAAAACTACAATGTATTGTTGAAAAGGTACAAGGGTCATTCAAAGTAACTATTGCACGGAACATTAGAACCATTCTGCTTTGTAGTTATATGTTTATTATCTTTGCTTCGTTAGTGATTAATTATATATAAGAAAAACACTCGAGGGATGTCCCGCTATTGATTATGAGTTTTATCAGTTTTAAATGTGTTTGGCGTGTATAATTATAGGATTGAACGAGACTTACCTGTAAGGTGAAGTTTAATCCGGATTTCATCTCACACAAAACTTCCACACAGAGATCACGCAACGCGCAGCAGCCGTTGGTCATGTTTTAGAGTAACACCGAAGAATGATGTTTGCAAAATTTTATAATTGTTATGGGTGGATGCGGGTGGGTGTGTGGGCCCTTCTGGGAGTTTTGTGTGAGATGAAATCCGGATTAAACTTTACGTTACAGGTAAGTCTCGTTCAATCCTATAATTTCGCCTCACACATTAAACTTCCAAATGGTACCCACAGAGATTGTAGAGTCTATTATGCAAATATCATGATATTATGAGTGTTTGTTGTATATAAATTGTATCACTTATAATATAATAATAAAGGTGCTGAATGAAATGATCTTTAGCTTGGATTATTAGTCATTCATTTGTATTCGATCATATTTACCGCTGTAACAGCGCATTGAGCTTAAAGGATCGAATATTATGTATATAATCTGATTTGTTATAAAGCACATACATCTAAACGATTACGTCCAATCTTTACTTCACAAATCAAAACATCATTGAGACAAATTATCAACATAAAATCATGCTCTATAGTCATGTCATATCGCAATAATATAAAGAATTATCCCAAATACAACTAACGCATGCTCACTTATTCAAAAGTACTTGCTGCAGTGACATTTCAGAAATCCCATTATTCAAGGGCTTGTCATAATATATAGCGAATGTTTCTGCATTACTCCATCCTGCGCGTCTATAATTGATTGTAATCTCACACCGCACATTTTCGCTTTTGATGTTGCCGCCGCACGCGTACTATGCGGTTTGTACCGGTCACTAATACCTGCCTGCCGCAAAGTCTCTTTAATCCATCTTCCTATTGTTTGTTTCGAAACGGGCCAATGGGGCTTCACGGTAGAAATGAGTAGTTTATCTGACGTTCGTAACTCATGTGTTCGTTCTAAGTACTCTTCTAAGGTGCGCAGAATACACAAATTCTTAGCAGGACTGAAACGTTTGAAGATGAACGGTGATTGATGTTTCCCAGGTTTAGACATTTTCAATAGGCGTGGGGTCACTATAGTAACCGCTGTGCTAGATATTGTTACATCTTTTACGCATTCCAGATGTAGCGTTTGGCATCTTTGTCCCGATACTAGGAGAAACAGCATACTAAGTTTTCTTGAAAGAATCAATAATGTGTTTGATTGATCATGTTTCAGGAAATCCAAAACAATTCACACGTCTCGTATTGATGAGTAGCAAGATAAGGCTGTTGAAAACTCCCTTCATAAAGCGGCACACCAATGGGTGCAGTCCAATGTTCATACCTCCTACAATATTTAAGAAAGAACTCAAGCCGAACGTGCAATACCTATTGCACTGTAACTGAGTCATTTGTCATACAGAGAGGTTAGAAAATGTATTACTAATTTTATATCCGGATTTCCTTCCCCATTGCAGAAATTACGCCACTGTTTAACTATAACGACTGGTATATGTTTGGTAATGTTTGGATGTGGTATTTCGCCACGAGTTGATGATAATGTTCTGAGACTGTTCCGAAATGCCTGCGTTTTGCAATGCCGCCCTGATATAGGAAAAAGTGCAAGTTGCATTTTCTTCAGTGGATGTATTTTTCCAGGCCGATGGCTGAGGCCCGAGATTTGTTTGTGGGTTTGGAAGTAGCAGGCATGGTGCGACAATCAGTCGAACAAGAGTTTGCCACCACGCTTGGCAAGGCCAAATTGGAGCAACAAGGCACAACTCGCCAGTTCAGCGCAACACTGTTCCAACTCCATTTTACAAAAGTTTTCAGGAAGAAGAAAAAACTATGGTTTTATGTTGCTTCTTTAGATATGTCATATGTTTTTTCTTATAATGATGTAATATTCAAATACTTTATAAAATAGCTCTTTACTACAAAAAATATAAATTTTAAAAGAGATATTAAACATTATTGCAGTTAGAACAGTTTTCCCACTTAAAACTGTGTCTTTATGGGTTTTTTATTTCGTGGAACACTGTTCTAACTCAAGTTAGAACAGTATTCCACCTAACAATTATTGTTGTTTGCTTATATTAAATATGTGCAACACTGCTCCAAGTGACAAGTAAATTCTATCTTATTTAAATATGGTCGTTTTAAACAATAATCATTTAAGACATAAACTATTAGGTTATTTATGAACACTTTATAAAATTTCTGGTACACAAAACTTTACATAATATATTAACATTTTGTTTGTTAATAATGCAAAATGCTCGTCATATTCTTTAGTATTAATATATTAACATTTAAATATCATAATGAATATTCAAAGTATCAAACACATGCTGTTGCTAATTTCAAAGAACACTGTCAAAATCTATACTTAAGGCAGCTGTTGACAAAAATACTATGAATAACATACATGTACATACGAAATGAAAGGCAATTAATGCAATTAACTACATTGATATAACTTGATACATGATTAAACAATATAAACACATAATGTATAGTTATGATGGCTTTATCTCAATAAGTATACTTCATAGGAAAAGGTTTAAGAATATAAAAGTATGGAACGCCATATCTGACTTTATATGAGCACTGTCGCTGTTTGCAGTACATTCATCATTAGTTTCGGTGGGATAAGCTTTATGTCGTGTGCAATCTTCTTTACGTTCTCTACATTCGTTATTATGTGCAGTACTAACAGCGTTACATGCAGTAGTTACATCATTATGTTCTGTCAAAACTTAATTACATTGGGTACATTCGTCAATATGTGCAGTAGTTACAGCATTACTTGCAGTAGTTACAGTATTACATTCCGTGGACAAATGTTATTTTTCTGTGCAAACTTCATTCTTTTCTTTGCAAAGTTCTTGGCGTTCTGTACATTAATTAAGAGCGGTAGTTACAATATAACGCGCAGTAGCAGCTTCACTGTTTGCTTTGTAAATTTCATTATGTTCAGTTCATTCGTCATCGTGTGAAGTAGCTACAGTATTATGTTCTCTCCAAATGTCTTTATGTTGGGTACATTTAACATTTTGTGCAGTAATTACATCATTTCGTGCTGTGCAAACGTCTTTACGTTGAGTACGTTCGTCATTATGTGCAGTCGTTACAGCATAACGTGCGGTAGTTATAGCATTAAGTTATGTCAAAATGGCTTTACGTTCGGTACATTTGTCATTATGCGCAGTAGTAACAGCATTACGTGTACTAGTAACAGCATTATGGTGTGAACAAATGCCTTTACGTTCGGTACATTTAACATAATGTGCAGTTGTTACAGCATAACGTACGGTAGTAACAACAATATGTTCTGTCCACATAGATTAACGTTCGGTACATTTATCGTTGTGTGCTGTAGTTATATGATTACGTATTGAGGTTTTAAAATTTCGTGCTATGCAAATTCCATTGTATTCAGTACTTTTGCTGCTACCCGTACTGGTTACATCGTTATGTTTGATAGAAACGACTTTATGCTTGGTAGTTAGCCTTTTCTTTTTGTGGATAGGTCTTTCTAGGAACATTTATACGTGTCACCGGATGACGTAATTTTCCCACAAGTGTGAAACAGAATCTTTGACTATTCACCCCAAGACAATTCACCCCCTGGACAATTCACCCCCAGAATTTAATTTCCTTGGTCATATTTGAAAATAAGTTGTGAGCAGATGTTTTGGGGTTATAATTTTGACTTTGTAGCACAATTTTTACGTGAAAATAATAAAATGTACTATGTCAATGAAATATGACATTGTAAATTTTTGTCAAATGCAATTCAACCATTGTTTTTTTCTATAAACTGTGTAACAACATATTAAATTGAAATAAATGAAGTATTTTTATATATTATTTGTGCATTTGTTTTAAATAATATTATTAGGTTACTATTTTATTATTAGTACTTTGTCAATTATTGAAGTCGATTTATTAATTTCATTGAATTCTTAGAATTTTACATTATCACCATTTCTTATTAATTAATGTTAGATGGGATAATTAATTTTATAAAATACAATGGTTTAATAGAAAAGAAAACATTAATTAAAGAAAGGAAATTTAATCAGGTTGGGAGCGTGCCATTAATGGGTATTACAATCAAGCATTCACTGGGCAATTCTAAAGGTCTAACATCTATAAGATAAAACAAACAACTTCATAAACATTAATTATGACTTTTATTGCAAATGTCTATAATGTCTACGTAATGCTTTAACTAAGTGCACATAATGATGTGTAATGAACGAAAAGACACAGCACGTAATGTTTTTATAACAGCACGCTGTAACTATTGCGCATAATGACGAATGTACCGAACGGAAAGAAGTTTGCGCAGCGCATACTGATAAAACTACTACACATAATGACGAATGCACCGAACGGAAAGAAGTTTGCACAGCACGTAGTGTTGTTACTATTGTACATAATGATGTAACTGCTGCACGTAATGACGAATGTACCGAACGTAAGACGTTTGTACAGCGCATACTGATAAAACTACTACACATAATGTTGAATATACCAAACGTAAAGAAGTTCGCACGGTATGGAATTATGTTAGTACAGTGCATATTGATGAAACTACTGCACGTAATGACAAATGTACCGAATATAAATAAAGTTTGCGCAACACGAAATGATGTTATTACTGAACGTAATGCACATAATGACAAATGTACTGAATGTGTAGACGTTTGCACAGCAAGTAATGATAAAATTACTGCACATAATGTTGAATGTACGAAACATAAAGAGGTTTGCACAAAACAAAATGATGTGACTACTGCATGTGTTGATGTAACTACAGCACGTAATGACGAATGTACCGAACGTAAAGAAGCTAGCATAGAACTGAATACTGTAACTACTGCGCGTAATGCTGTAACTACAGCCCATAATGACAAATGAACCGAACGTAAAGAAGATATCACAGCACGTAATGATATTGCTACAGTGCGTAATAATGTAACTACATCACAAAATGTCGAATGTACAGAATGTCAAGAAGTTTTGACAGAACAGAATGTTGTTACTACTTCGCGTAATGATTTAACTACTGCATATAATGACGAATGTACCGAACGTAAAGAAAATTGCACAAAGCATAATGCATATGCAACGACAACAGTCATATGAAGCCAGTAATGGCGTTCCATAGAAAAAGGTATTGCTTTAATACATTTACCTTATTGAGACCTTTATTAATGATTATATTGATATACATAACCGTCTAACGATTTTATAATGTGCATTGTATAAAAAGACTACCTTTTGCCTTTAACTTTTAATATACAGGTAAAATCTGTTACAAATTGTAACAGTATGAAAAGTAACTATAATAGCTGCAACATTTTATAAATCTACACACAACCTACAAACTTTGTATGAAAAATGTCTTTACATTATCCTTATAATCTCACAATAAATTGTGACAATCATGGATTTATTCTGAAATATCTCAACAAGTCTGGACACAACATAGTTAATTCCCAGCAGTTTACCCACAATTATGGACACAATTCTGAAATATCTCACCAAGTCTGGACACAACATAGTTAATTCCCAGCAGTTTACCCACAATTATGGACAAAATTCTGAAATATCTCAACGAGTCTGGACACAACATAGTTAATTTCCAGCAGTTTACCCACAATTATGGACACAATTCTGAAATATCTCACCAAGTCTGGACACAACATTGTTAATTCACAGCAGTTTACCCACAATTATGGATACAATTCTGAAATATCTTAACAAGTCTGGACACAACATAGTTAATTCAAAGCAGTTTACCCACAATTATGGACACAATTCTGAAATATCTCAACAAGTTTGGACACAACATAGTTAATACACAGCATAATACCCACAATTATGGACACAATTCTGAAATATCTTAACAAGTCTGGACACAACATAGTTAATTTACAGCAGTTTACCCACAATTATGGACACAATTATGAAATATTTCACCAAGTCTGGACACAACATATTTAATTCACAGCAGTTTACGCTCAATTATGGACACAATTCTGAAATATCTCAACAAGTCTGGACACAACATAGTTAATTCCCAGCAGTTTACCCACAATTATGGACATAATTCTGAAATATCTCAACAAGTCTGGACACAACATAGTTAATTCCTAATATCTTAACAAGTCTGGACACAACATAGATAATTCCCAGCAGTTTACCCACAATTATGGACACAATTCTGAAATATCTCACCAAGTCTGGACACAACATAGTTACTTCCCAGCAGATTACCCACAATAACAAGACCAAACATTAGTATGTCATGACATCATACAATAATTCTTAAAAGGTTTATGTGTAATCTCTGTTCATCGGCTGACCAAAACCCATTTGTTTTGTAATTATCAGTCTTGTCAAAAGCTCCCCACATTTAAGAAGATGAGTCGGTATACATTATAGCATATTCCCGCGGTAATTGAATTAGTTTTCTGCTGGAAGAAATGTTCTGAATCCACCATTCTAATGTATTTTGTACTTGTTGTGACGGCGTAAAGAAACACTTGAAAGTTCCTTTGTGTTTCTTTAACAAGAGTTCTTTTTCTTTTTCGAGTGGTTTTATGAATAATGGCGCGTGCTGGACACCTGGTCCTGCCGCTACTAGTTTCCCGATTAGTTTCGCAAATTGATGTAATGTTATGCGCTTCTTAGAAACAACGGATTTACACATGTTGATGATATCCTCACATTTCGATGTAGATAATTACACCGTCATGGTAACGGAACACAGTACGAAACCCCAAAACGTAATTTTTTGAGTAGGTTCCAGAACTGACTTTTCTATAGAAATCGTAAATCCTAGATTGTCGAGAATTTGTACAGTATCAGTAATATTATTTTTGCATGTTTCATACGACTGTCCTTGAAGACGCGTGTCATCAATATACATAGTACTTATGTGGCCTTTTAATCTTTATGCTCTAAACACAGGTTTCAAAATTTTACTAAATATGTAGGGTGACTTTTTATATCCCATAATAAACGCTTTAAATAGAAATTAAGTGTTATCAAAAACGAATCTGAAGAAGCGTCTGTCTGATTCACATATTGGAACGGTATTGAAATCGTCCGCTATATCAACCGAACCGAAATAACAGTTTTTGCTTACGGCCGTAATAACCGATTGTAAAGTTTCCATCTTGAAATGAACGTTTTCTACAAAATCTTTATTGAATTTTTGAGGTCAAGAATGAGTCGTATACGTCCATCCGTTTTTGATCGCGAAAATATGTTTGAAATGTATTCGCCCGAAGTATCAGCATCAGCAATCTCGATAATGTCTTGAGATAACAATCGATTAATTTCCGCTCGAATTTTTTGTTTTTCCTCATGTTTAAATTGATATGGTTTCGGCACCGAGTCTTGAATGGGAGTACTGGAAAGTTCCACTTTATAACCTCGGACGGTCTGCAAGATCCATTCATTATTTGTTACTTTTTCCCATTCGTGAATTGCATTGTCTGTTTTCCCGCACTAAAGTTCTCTTTTGTATTGTTCACCCTTAAATAACTTACATTTATTAATGCTTCAGAGGCTGCCTTGCAGGTTGATACAGTCTGCGAGCTTGTGCTCTGTTCCTGTAGAACGGCCTGCCTCTGCCCGGCGTTGTTGTTTGAATTTGTACGCTTGCTTCCGAGCATGGGGGTAGGTGTTGTTGTTGTTGTTGGCACGAACGTTGTTCGTTCCCATTCTTCGCCCTAAAAAAGGCTGATTCGTCAATGTGACTTTTGGTTCTTTTATTTTTTTCAGTTCTTCCTCCAGTTTGCCGCTAAACAGCAAAGTAGCAGAGGGTGTTGTTTTGCATAGCGCCTTAAACGAAGGAAGGAGCTGTGTTTTTATTTTTTTTTCTTGTCGCATAGCGGAAGTTGACGTGATGGAATACGACAAAATTTTAATAATATTTCTTAAACAATTCTTTAGCCTTTTCGTCTTTTGCTTTTCCCCTCAGCGCAGAATTACAAAGGGACGCAAAATGTCTGGCTGACCGGCGCGCCAGTTTCCTCTTCGCCCTCGAAAAAATTGTTCAATGAAAACCCATCATCAGAATCCGCGATTTCCCCGTCTAGTGCCTCCGGACCCTCAAAATATCCAGTGTCTGATGCATTGTCTATTTCTGAGTCATCATCTATGGAAGACCCGGGATCTGTGCAATGTCGCTTGGCACTCGGCGTATCCGGGGCTTCATTAGTTCCGGTCATATCGGAATTATCTGAGCGAACTGATCTTTTCAATTGCCCAATCTCAGATTGTATGAGCGCCATAGACTGTGCGATTCCCTGCAATGTTGCCTGCAGGTTAATTGCGGGTTCGTTGACGTGAGAACTAGTGCAGCGTGACCGCTCCACGATTGACTGCTCGCTGGTCAGCTTGTCCGCCATTGAAATCTGCAAACCATAGCGACTACATTTTAATGTTACAGCCATTGTCTGAGAAACGTCCATTACGCTGAATGGATTAATATCGAATATCTCAATAATGCCTTTTAGGCGGTTTAGCATTCTCATTTGTGTGCTAATGGATAGGCCTTGTCCATATACACATGCATACCAAATATGAAGGTTACATCTGAAGCGACATAGAAGTTATGAGCATTTTTCGAAACCTAAACGCAAAGTGTGACGGACAGACAGACAGACGGACGGAAAGGACAGACGGACAGACAGACAACCAGACAGATGGACGGACAGGGCAGACAGACGGACGACAGGACAGACGGACGGACAGTGCGATCACTATATGCCCTCCTTCGGGGGCATAAAATGTTCGCAGACATAAAAATCCCTTAAATCTAAAGTTAAATTTGTGACTACATTTAGTGGGTATGTATCACACTAGATGAGATTTGAGTTTCCTCTCAGCTGAGTATGGAGATCATTCAGCTAACTAACAATCTCAAATCAAGATAACAGAACACTCAGAATTTAATGCAGCACCCTCTACCTTCTCTGATAGTAGATCTTTCACTATACATGTACATACCAGAGTGAGCAAGATGCTGGACGTTTTCATATCATTGATGCCATGTTCAGCTGTTATGTTGTTTAGGATGTAAAGGATGGAATGTAGTTTGAGAACTACACATATAGTTAAATCCATTTCATATCCATCCTTTTTTAAATGCCTGTGCATCGGTACCCCGCTGTAATTACTGTGAACCCGTCTCTTACTGGCTCATAATCATTATACAGATTTTTGGGTATCACAAACAAGTTAAGGTTCAGCCATCGGTGAACTGATTGTTATATGTGTTCCATTAAAACTTTCAAAATGAAAAATACATTTTGTTCGAAAGCAGCAAATTTTTTATTATTTTATTTTGAGAAACAAAATAGCTGTTTAAATGATGCTGGTAACTTGGACTAAATGACACAAATATTTATTGGGTTATGTTCATGTTTCAGTCTTTTGTTTGTTCAAGCCATAGAGAAGTGCTAGCTAAAATACCTTGATATGTCTATCTTTCTTTATGTATACAACAATCTTATTAAGTTTGCTCATTTAGGTCAGTATTGAATCAAGAATCGTGTTAAGTATGGCACTATTTGAAATGAATATTACTTAAATTTATACAAATTATTTAATATTCTTTCAATTGTCAATTATGTATTTACTACTATAACTAAATTGATTTTAATGGAGATGGTTTGTTAAATTATAAGATGATGACTCTTTCTTTATTTGGCATGCTTTCAATGTTTTGAAACTAAGTATTTTAAAATAGATTATTAGAACAATTATGATAAGATTCATGAATAATGGCCAAAGTTACGCTTGTTATTGCCTATTTTGTGTTGTTATATGTGTACTTACATGATCATAAGTGTTGACATTTGTTTTCGGACATAATATTTTGATTTTTATGCGTGTATATAGACATTTAGAAGACCAGATATTCATCCTCTTAAATCGCTGTAACTTTACCAGCAATCAATGTTTTATCACTGTATATAGGTAAATTGTTCAATTGATATACAATGTAAAGATGAACTTCAAAACAATTGTATGTTCGATGTACTCTATTGATATATTGTTGACATTTTGATGAGATAAACTCTATGTTTTCATTGCTTTGTAAAAATTATGTGTATAAGGTACATCTTGTATATGCTTGGTAACACAAACAACTTAGCTTCTATTAAACGTTTTATATAATTCATACAGAATAACAGATTCTGAAAAGAAAACATGCCTTTAAGCAATAGGAACAGCTTGTTATATGCAATGCTTTTTAGTTTGCAAAGTTAACTAAGTTTTTAAAGATTTGTTTAATTTTGTTTTACATTATATAAGGATAATTAATATCTCAACACTGAAATCAGTCAATTACAAATAAAGGGAGAGTAATGTAATATGCTTGCAATTGTTAAGAAGTGCAGTTGTCTCTTTTTGTTCTCAAGTTAGAACAATGTCATTTGCTTAAAAAAATGTTGTCTGCCTTGTTAGAAAATAGGTGTGTACATCTCAACAAAACACGTAAATTCATTTAGTATTTCAAATTATTCACACTTTATACTCAAACATAAGTTTAATGGCATTAGTAGAATAAACACTAAAAAGTATTTATGCAAATTATAAGTCAATTTTTGGCACACAATGCCTTTTTAAGAAATGTGTTTATTTTAATGATACATTTATACAGTTTATTATAGTATACTTAATAAACTTGCGGCTGATAAGTGAATGTGATAGTTTACTAGATGTGGTACAGTTTCACGTTCACAGTTCCACATAAACTGTCAGTGGAGTGCATTCACTGCAGTCAGTTTAAACAAATTCTCTCAATTTAAATCTTCAGCAAATGTCTTAAGAGCAGATTTTCCTTAATGTTGTGGTGGTTTACAGTGATATTAAATTTAGTTCATGAACCGTAATTGTGTTGGTGTTGAACAAATAAAAATTGCTTTATGTATGTTAATTTTATGTCATGTTTAAAACATATAATATTGAAACATATGTAAGAAAATAAACATTGCGCATTAATGTGTATAAATGCTGTTTATACACGCTTAGGTTAATTAACGAATGGTTCCATACACGCATATTAGTAATGGACAGTATTTGTAGTACTTAAGTCTAGATGCGTTTTTAAAATCATGTCTTAATTTGTTCGCCTACTCCAAATAAACATGTTGCATTTGAAAATAAAGCGTGCATAAACTCTATGTACTGTTCTAATTCCTACTTTCAAATACTTGAGTACCTCATATTGATCAGGGACGTCCTAATTTATTACAATTTTTATGCATATGTTTGACTTATATAAATATCTTCAAACTCCTGAGATTACTGTCAAGAGTATTTTGAATGTAAAACTTTGAATATGTCTATAGACTGTAACCTGGTCTCTGTTAAGTTAATATTAATACATGTATAATGTCTAGCGTATCGAATTTGTAAGAGTCTATATTCCCGCGTACATGCATTGTTGTTGTATGGTTGAGAAAAAGCTTACTACACAACTCATGTTTTTGTTCATCATTTATAGAGGTTACATAATAATATACTATCCAAATAAATCAACTTGATTTATTGATTTGATTTTGTATATAGGCACTTCTCATGACTTAATTTGTGAATATGCCTTTGAATATGTGGAAGGAAAAACATTAGTTTTTCTTGAAGATTTGAAACTTTATGATGAGATCTTGACAGATGGCGGTTATCATTTAACTGGAGAGTAGCCGTGAAAAAGATGGCTATAACACAGTGAAGTTTGATTCACGTTGAGTTCTGTCTTTTATATCACATTATCTTTTTTAATTAATTTTGATCAGGATTATCTTTAAAGATGGAATTATTATGAGGATATCTACGTGCAAAATGTTGCATCTATGTAATGTTTAATTCATTGCTTTAAATTTTAATTTGTTATGGAAATATTTAAGTTTATTTGACTTTAAGCGATATACAAGTTTACGTTAGTGATGTGCTCTTTGCTGTTTAAAGAATTGTCTTGCACTCTTGTTTAATTAGATAGTCATTAAGTCACGTTCGAATACTGTTGTACAGCTAAATTGTGTTGTTATTTCAAATAATAATACTATGAAAAATATAGTTTAGTTGTCCCTCGTTTTCAAGAACACATTTTGATTGCCCCTGGTTGTTGTTGGTGTGTGCATTCAGGCATAATAATGCATTGCTTTATATGTATATAATGTAGACCCTCGTTTACAAGACCACATTTTGATTGCTCATTGTTGGGGTTTGTGTTTGCATTCGGACATATTAATGCAATGCTTTCTCTATGTATATTATGTAGACACTCATTTACAAGACCACATTTTGATTGCGCATCGTTGGTGTTTGTGTTTGCATTCGGACACAATTATCATTGCTTTAGATGTGTGTAATGTATACCCTCGATTACAAGACCACATTTTGATGTGCTTAAATGGGTTAATAGAATGACGAAATTTGTGTTCACTATGCGATTAACATTTTGCCATTTTTATTTAAAATAACTGAACAACCAAATGAATTATCAGTGTAAAAAATTCATTCATTCGTTGTTGTTCAATCAGTTTAAGTAAAGTTTTCATTCATATGTTTTAATCATTTTCATTATTTCCATCTTTTAGATGCAAAGCTTGTGTAATTTCTCATATGAAACTGGTTGTATATCAAATGACTGCTGTGTGCTTGTGGTAAAGATAAAACCATTCTTTGAATTGAAATACGTTGTGATTTGTCATGTTTTTCATTTAATAATAGCAATATTACTCTTGAACTACTTAAAGATATGTTTTATTGTTATATACAATTATCTAATAAAATATAATTGTATATAAGAAAGAAAAATTAAAACTGTTTATTGGAAATAAGTCAATTACAAGTCAAGGGAGAGTGATGTAAGATTCTCAAAATTGTCAACAACTGTCTTTGCCTCTATAGGTACTCTAGATAAAGATATGTTATACCCCTTAAAAAAATTGTTACCCTTGTTAAAATAGAATGTGTGTACCTCTCAACATAACAAGTCATGTGCCTACGTATTTCATATTCGTTCTCACTATCCGCACCCTTAAGTCCCTTATGGAATTTTGTGGAATATTTCAATATTTTTTATATTTCCATATAATCGATTATAAGTTGAGGAGAAAAGGATACTCAACGCACCTAAAAAACGCTAGTTTATGTGCCTTATCAAAATACATCAGTAATGATATTAATTAAATTCCATACAATTTGACCATACAGTGCTACATGTTTTGTAATTGTGACTATTAAAAGTACATGATCTGCAAATAATGTAATTTTAATGCAATTTGCATATTTTTATCAGGATTACATCCCTTCCAACTAGATTGTACTTGATAAGTATCGACGTATAGCTGACAATGTATTGTGACATTATGTCAGTGTTTAGCACACCTGAGCACAATGTGCTTATGGTGAGAGCTTGCGATCGATCACCCTGTGCCTAGTATCCGTTGTGAATCTATCGTCTTGTGGCGTCAACTTCAAGCTTGTTATTTCACTAGAAGCCAATTTAGTTTCAAGGCTTGATAAAACTTGCTCAGAATGTTTGTGTTGAACATATCTTGACCGAGGTTAGAATCTGGGTCGCATGTGTCCAAAAACTTGAACAATAGGTCAAATCTAAGTAAAACCTTGTTATCACTGTAGATGCCACATTTATTAATCGATCTGTATTACAATGCTCAGAACACTTATCATGACAATATATTGACTGATGGCGAATCTGGGTAACGTGCTTCCAAAAACAAGGTCACTAGGCGAAATATAATTAAAACTCATAAAGATATCAACATTGATAAAACTTTGTCATATTGATTGTCATGACGATTTATAGTCGAAGTTTAAATCTTGGTCACGTTCGTCCAAATACTAGGTCACCATGTGATATCTTACATACATCTTGTTACCACTCTAGATTATTCATTTGTTCACCGTGAGAATATCTAGGGCGAGGTTGAATCTGTGTCACGTGCATCCAAAATCTAGGTCTACTGATCACATTTGATAAAAACTTAAACTAAAAAAAAACATTTGAAAGGGTACTGCTTGGGAACCACATGTATGACTAAATATGTATGAAATTTGTACTTTATTTTTGAAAAACTTCAGCCTCATCAAATTTTCCCCAAAACTAGGTCACCAGGTTAAGGTTGACAATAAGAAAACCTTGAACTTCGGTGTGCGCTTGAGGGCCATCATAGCTTTCTAGTGTGGTCTGCCCCGCCTTCAACCTCGGTTACCCTTTGAACATATTAAGACCTATTCATTGCAGAGTTTTCATATTCCACCTGGTGATTGATCTTCGTGAAGGTAGAATCTCTTTTCATGGGTCATTGTAAAACATGTGTAAAATTCACTTCTTCGTCATCACTGACGTTGTATTTTTTTATCCATGGTTACATTGCCGTTATTGAAACGTTCTAACATATAAAAAATTCCCAAAACATGCTGACAAGTCTTTAAAGTTGACAACATACAAGATGTAATTGGACGTTGACAAATGACAAGATGTTATTGGACATTGACGATGTTGTCATTACATCAAAACGATGGCATTTGATTGGTTAAAGATAAAATTGCCCAAGAAGACGCTGACATTTTCAAGAGAAACAAGAGAACTGATGCAAATTGTGTGATGCAAACAATAATGCAAACTAAACCGACAACTTATCTCGATAACGAAAAAGATATTTATATATTTTGGAATCGATACTTCTGTTAGAGGTGTTTAGTTAGTAATATACCAAACGATATTTGTTTATCTTTATGAAGATCACCGAGAAAAAAATAAGCAAATGAACAAATAAATAATGTTAACATTGTTTTTAATTGGTAGTGGCTGCCAAATAAGCTGTGTTGTTATATAGGGAAACATATAAAGGTTATCGTAATAAACATCAGTAATGAAACATTCTTTACATAATATGTTTCCATTATCGACCAATAAGATTACTATTTCCGATATTATGGTTTCAAACCACGATGATGCTATTACAAATGGTTTAATAGCCGTGTATCGAAACGAAACAGAGTAATGGATATTGATTTGTAAACAAGGGTACTGCCTTTTTTTATTTTTAGTTCATGCCATTATCAGTTAAACATATTGCAACCATAATGAAAACAACATTGTGGTAGAGTCCGCTTGCGGGAAGCCCAATATAGATGTCACAGTTGTTGATTGTTCAGGCATGCGCGCTTTAATTAGTAATGTTTGTCCGCCTGAACTCGTCCGAACTATTACTTAATGATGAATAATGCAAAATTTATAATAACATACCACAACTATTCACCATTTGGGGACGGCTTGTTACGCCCAACACCTTTCGCCCTCTCTCAAAGGTGTAATCATAATAGATGACCCTCATACATTTATCCGGGATGTAACTTCACCAATCATCGTGCAATTATTCAATAACTCCCAAAATATTAATCATATGGGGACGGTGTTTGAGATTTAAGACCAGAGTCCCCTTCTAAAAGGTCAAGTGCACACTTAGACTTCAATTGTCAAATTTGAGCAATATAAAGCGTGTCCAGACTGCACCTTCATAATTTTAAATAACTCTTCACCATGTGGAGAGTGCACATCATTCGCACGTCATGTGACCCTTCGCACAGATCTATGCCACACTAAGAGATAACTTGTCCAACATGGGTTTGGTGCAGTTTGTTATATAAATATAGGTTCTATTGAAAATCTTATCATATCGCTGACAGGTATCTTGTTCATGCATCTAGAACTATGATCTACTCAAATTCGGCACTTCAATTAGCGCCGTATTTATATCGCAAATTAATTATAGGTTATTGTGTTATTGTTGTGTTTTTTTTCAAACAAAAATCAGCACGAAATATGTTATAATATTGTTTGAAACGCATAGGTCAAAGCCATCTCAATATTATATAAAGAGTTTATGAAATTCTCATTTGTCAGTTTCCACATAGAGGTTCTCGTGCAGATGGCTAACTCGCTTTGACGATCTTTTAATAGGTTTCACGGTCTACTTATATTATGTGTGATAAATTATTATGTTGGACGATAAATTAATATATTACACGATCTATTAATATGTTGAACTATCTATTGATATGTCAAACGATCTATTAATAGGTTTTATAATCTGTGTTAGATCATGAAACATATAATATATAATATAATTTATAGATCATGAACCATCATAATAGATCGTGTTACATATTATTTAATATGTTGCACAATCTTTTATTATATTGCACGATCTATCAATATGTTGCACAATCAATTATTATGTTGCACGATCTATTAATATGTTTCACAATCTATTAATGTTTTTCGCGAGTGTACCGCTAGGTCTTTCAGTTTGCTTTCCCAACCTAGCTTTAAAATATGTGACGAAAATTATGAAATAATTTCTATTTAACATGTCACTAATTTAATGTGATACAAATTTAGTCTTCATAAACACACACGAATGTTGTTCGTATACTGACAATATTTGTATTGTATATTTATTCTGTTTATCGATTATTGTCCGATACAGTGTATTGGAATTTGACAAGTTGACATGGAGTTGATGAAAATGTTCAGCATAAACATAATTTAATATGATATGTTTTATATTTAAATATTTGTTACATTTTTGGAATGGTTTATTATAAAACTCATCATTTAAATATAAGCCCTTTCCGCTCTTCAGCCATATCACTATTCACTAACGATAATATGAAGGGATCAAAAGTGTCTCTAAGTGGTACATTTCTGTGATTATGCGGCAACTGATTTTATTAGGCACAATTATTTCAATGTTTTGTTTTCAATATAATGTTTGCTTAATCGCAACTAGGCATAGCAACGACGCTGTCACTGAGTTGGAAACGGATTTGTTTAAAAAAAATGGTGCGAAATGCGGAGGATCGAATTGTTTACGCTATTTTCATGACAACATAAAACATTGACACATGAGACATCGCGGGAATATTCCGTTTGTTTATTTCCGAGAAACGAACATAAAACTCCATTGTGCAATAACTATATGGAATGGTCGGTAAGCGCTTTTTATAATTAATCCATATAGTTTGTTTACGATATATTCAATTATAAGCCATTACCTTTTACCGCAACACGACAATGTGATAATTCGTCCAATGATAGATCCGGGTGATGGACGTTTCGCGCCACAACAGTCAAGTTATCATTACCGGATCAGTATCATGATAAAGTTGTTCTGGTGAAAAGCAATAACTGTTGTGAGACTTCTTTTTCACCAGTTTGATTAAATATAACCTTTGCTTACTGATTCAGCACATAGGGTCATAGTATTACTTGTAAACGCAGGCAAAATGTATTTGTGATACCTTTTTGTCGCCGCAGAATTCATGCATTAACGGATCAGTTGTAGCCATAACGGATCACGTGATCAAAACCACAACAGCATCCAGAAAACGTCCAAATCGTGCTTATACGGTTGAAATCAAATTAAATGAGGATCCCTATTTATCTGCATCCAGTTGACATTTACATGCAATTATATGGTATTAATTGCATTACGAGCTGATGTAACCCAATCAATCTGCATCGAGTTGATAATTTGATGTTGTTTATACTGTATCAATTGCATCAAATACATAATAAACTTATATTTATCTTTGTCCATAGAATATTCGCATTTTCTTTATACGGATTTAATAGCGTTGGGGAACAAATAAATACCTTTTACAATGCGTCTGGACAACGATCACATCGTGCTTATAAATCGAGTTTTATAAATGAAGGACCCTTTTAAAGCAGCGACCAACTAACATTCTCATGAGCTTATACGGTATATTTTACATTTAAGAAGTTATATACGATTACAATTAATGGAGCTATATTGTTAATGTTATAATTTATAAACCCTGATATAACAATTTGCTATATCAGGGTTCATTAATAACAACATTATACTAACGCTCATCAAGCCGAAAACAAAATGCATACAAATGCAAGTCATCAACAATCACTTCATACCATAATGTTTATGAAATCACTGTACATTTGATCCTGTGTAAATTGTACTTCTTCTAAAGAAATAAAAACAATCGCTATTTTCGCCGCTTATAACTACAGCGGACTTCGAATAATATTAGGGAACGATGCATTTTTTTATTATATCACAACAGTTATGAAGTTAAGAGCAACATGAATATAGATTGACAATAATAATAATATAGTAATAAGTTGATATTAAAATACCATATATTTGAACAAATTAAAAATAGGAAACAATGCAGACGATGTAATTGAGTTATCTTCATTTATAGTTAATTGTATTCGAAATATTAAATTACTATTGTTGAATACAAAATGTTATGTTTGATTAGAAATCGATAAGAAGCTCGTTCTTACAGTAAAAAAGTTTATATTTGCACGTGTACCAGCCAACAAAAGCTATACAATCTTATTATAAAAAAAATCATGTAGGCTATGTTTTCGTTTAAAGTGACATGGGAAGTCTTAATAATGCTGTAAAAGTCTAATGCAATCTTTTCACGCAACATGTGTCTCAAGTCACAATGGGAGATTAGAAAAAGATACGTTGGGGGAGGGGGAATTACACTTTTATAACATAATTGGTATACGAATATTTCGAATAATACAAATATTGTTACAAACACAACTTGCTTAGAACGACAACAACATTTATTCAGCAATAAAGCTTAAACAAGCTCATAGCCTTAAGTATATATGCATTATACACGATATAAATAATGGTAGAAGAGAGAGGTTGAACGATAGTGTTATGAAATGGTTAACATTGTAAGTTATGAAGGGAATAAATAATTGCTTCTTATACAAAATTTTTGCCCACTTAAAATTTACTAATTTACTTACCATTCATACGATTAAAATTTGCAGTAGGGAAGAAACATATTGATACTGATTTTTTCAAACGATACATTTTTACGTGAAATGTATCAAATGGATTATTTAAAATCATTTTTTATGTGGAATTTTTATTCAAAGACATCAATTCAAAGGGTTTACAACTTACAAGATATATGAGCGTTTATTTCAACAAGATGAAATGTTGAGTCACCGTATCTTATCACACGCTAGACGAAATTTAAAATGTTTGGATGCAAACATCACCAGGGAAATACTCTAAGGCAAACACATGTTTGAGTAATATAGCTCGAATTTTTAATGAAGAAATACAAATTCAAAATCATCGTAATTAATAATGATGTTAAAGCAAACATAGGCAAGTACATATTCCTGTTTTCAAAATGAAAATAGATTTAACAAGTATCAACCACCCAAGATTTATGAACTAAGACATATAAATATTGAAAGGTGGACGTGCCCTATCGCAACTTTCCCAAAGACGACACAGCATTAACATGAAGTGTATCTGTCGGATTATTTTTTTCATTTTACATCGATCAAACAGTGTGTGTGGTGGTTATTTTTACAAGCTGTTTACATTGCTCCCATATTGAGTGTCATGTTTGCTAATGGCATTTTTTGTCACTAATATTTTGTTTGCCAAGGCTAAAATTGTTGAAACATTATCTGATAAACTGCTGGAAATTAACCACTTAAGATATGAGCATTTGTTTCAACAAGGCAACCCTATACAATATTGCGTGACCGTATCTTATTACACTGTAGTTGAAATTTCAAATGTTTGGATGCAAACATCACCAGGGAATAAATCCAAGGCATACATACGTTTTAGAAACATGGCTGTTATTATCAGTTGAATAATCAAAAAACAAATACACTAATCGTAATCGTAATTTGACGATGACATAGCAGTCGTAGTCAATTACATATTGTTTTAAGTTTCGAAATAAAAATTAATTTAACAGGTATAAACCACCCAAGATTGATGAACCAAGACCTATAAATAAATAAATAAATATATATATATATATATATATATATATATATATGTATATATATATATATATATATATATATATATATATATATATTAAGGGATGGTCAACCAGATTGCTAAATATCACGAAAAAAAAGAAAAGTTCTTAAATACCGTATTTCATTAACAATTTTTAGTTTATATTGATTAAAATATCACGACTGGTATATTGCACTAATTGAAAATTGTTGTTAAGTTTTCATATTTTCAGTATATTTACTATATTGGGTTATAAAATTTATTGAGTATGTGTAACAGGTAATTGGGAGAGTTTTGTTGTTGTTGTTGTTATATATTGTGAAACTACGAGCATTGCTTATATACAGTATACAAAACAACTCTCATTGTATGAGCAGGGATGTCCGAGTGGTCTAAATGGGAGACTTTTTACTCCAGGACTCCATGGGTCAGTGGTTCGAGTCCTGTTGAGGGTTACATGTGTTTCTTTTTTTTTAAATTGTATTATTGATTTTTACTTGAGATTTTTAGATCCTATGTTTAAATTTATCAATATAAAGCATTTTATGACGGTATTTTAGAACTTTCCTTTTTAAACTGATATAAAGCAATCTTATTTACCATCCCTTTAAAGTTGGACGTGCCAAATCACAGCAAAGGGTGGCACAGCATTGAATTGAAATATCTATCAGATTAATTTTCCAATTTAAAATGATGAAACAGTATGTGTGGTCGATTCTCTTGACAAGCAGATTACCTTACATTTATATTGAGAGTCATTCTTCCCCAGTGGCATTATCTTGTCATGAATATTTTGTTTGCCAATGCTAAACTTGTTTAAACATTGCCTGATAAATTGATGTACGGTAACCAAGGTAACCAGTAAAGATAACCAGTTTAAGGCCAAACAATAAGTGTTTAGTTTTATAAGCCCCACTGCATAAATTTTAACATTTATGTTTTTGTTTTTGATCAATGGCAAACAATTATTGTATCAAAAATAGTGTTTTAAGATTTAGGCGTTAATAATAGGTTTTTATTTATTTCACTTTACATGTGTTTGGGGCCACTATGTCAGATACATTACTAATTCTATAACTCCGACCTCAATTTGAAACTTTACGCATGTCTTTTGTGTTATCAGTGTTGGGCTCTGACAAAACCCTGACCCGTAATTTAGCAGATGTATTGCCTTTTCATTATTAGACAAGTCCGGAAATTGCGTGCAACATTATATATGTATGTCTACTACAGATATTAGAATAAAACTACATATTGGTGCAGTTGCTTTTGAAGCTTGCTAAGACCTATAACTTTGACGAACCATTTAACGTGAATTTACCCATTTGTTACTTAGAAAAAAGTCATTAAAATAAGACGCAAGTTAGATTCATTTGAGGTCACCAAACAAGGTCCATACATATGTTTGCGCACAACAACTTTCTGTATGAGGTTTTTATGGGGGCCCCTTTGGCCAATGTCATTGTTGCACTAAATAACTTTAGTTAGGATGGATAAATTATGCTGAAATTTTGTTTTAAGGTAGGTAACATACGGGCATAGTGAAGGATTGCATTTGGGGACAGTTGGGTGAAGTTCACCATTGCTAAAAATAAAAAAAGGCTTTGCACTGGATAACTTTAGTTTGGATGGAATTATTGTGCCATTATCATGTTGGCAAGTAGATCCCACATAGAGTGGGATTGCATTTTAGACCAGAAGGGTAAAGGTAATTTTTATTTGAAGTAGAACAATGGTTTCGGCTCAAAAGCGTGACTTATGATGGAAGGCATGCTTCGAACTTTATTAACTTAATTAATTGGTAAATAGTAAAAAATAAATTTTCTGCGCATGGTCAATTTTCTTTTCCTTTTTCTGGCTTTCGTTGTTACTTTATTAATTATGGAGATGTCATTTAGCAACTACTTTCGCTACTGTTAGTTCTTATCCTATGGCAAAGCCATTACCTGTGTTGCTGCTGATTGCTGTTGCTGATGATGATAAGTGCTGCTGTCAATGCTGATGGTTGCAGTTATACAAGCACTATTTACTGTTGTTACTTGTGTTGCTGCTGCTGATAATAGCAATGGTCCTGACACTGCTACTGTGTTTAATGATTTTAACACATAAAAGTCATTTTATGCCCCCGGTAGGGTTGCATATAGCAGTTGAACTGTCTGTCAGTCTGTCCGTCTATCAGTCAGTCTGTCAGTCAGTCTGAAAACTATAACATTGCCCCTAACTTTTCCAAAATAGAAGATAACAACTTGATATTTGTCATGCATGTGTATCTCATGCACATTTTGAGTGGTGAAATGTCAAGGTCATTCTTCAAGGTCAAAGGTCAAATATATAGCTTCAAAGCGGTGCGGTAGGGGGCCTTGTGTTTCTGACAAACACATATCGTGTTTGTTCTGATGATAGCATTGCTGTAGACGTCGCTGATATCTAGGATGACGGGACATTGCCGCCGTTCTAAATCGCCACTTTGCTCTTTACAAAGGCAAAATCAGCTACACCCTTGATAACATCTTAATTGCCTCTTCAAGGCTCTTGACCAATTTTCCTAGCCGAATATTAGCAGAGTATGGCCTTAAGGCAGCCAAGACGCACGCAATTGTGAATAACTCCGTGTAAATGTAAGTCGCTAATGTCATTGGCTTTGTTATACCAATCACACTAATCGGTTAGTAATGTTAACTCCTCCACGATAAAATTGTGGAAACTTACTTAGAAAACTTATAATGAAAACCGAGTGTGATCCTCTTGGAAATTGTTCATTTCATGTATGATACTGTAATATCGAAACATTTTTTTTTACACATAATTTAATGCCAAATACAATAAGCTGTATCTTAATAATTATGGTCTTAAAGTAATTATTGAAACAATTATTAAACTGTTTACTTATTAAACAAAACATGGATTGCCAATTTAGTCGGACATATACGATTTACGTTGCTATGCGCACCTGTCGCTTCAATTGATTTGATGGCAGACATTATAGAAAATAAATTGTGACTCTCTCTACATATATAACAATTAACAATCAAATGATCATCATACAGGTAGTAGAGATTAATGAAATGCCTGTAATAATTAAAGATGTATAACGTTGTAGATACAAACAATATATTTATTAGTTATCTACACAGTGGATGTATGTCACGGAAACGAGTGTTTGCAAATTTGCAATCAGTATACTCGCAAAGTTAAAACATTTGACAAGATTATCGTTAGAAAGTTGGATAAGACAAACATGGTTTCATTTATATTATAGTCGACCTGTGTATAATCAGATTTATGTGCATTTATTTCTTTATTGTGTTTGTCATGCTGTACAGTTTACTGAAACAGCATAGAACTTAAATGAAAGATATTGCAAGGTTTATATATCAATCACACTTAAGTGTTTATAGCTTTTATGTTTTTTCCGCCACTGCCGCTGATGCCATTAAATGTTCCTCTCAAAACCAGGTTATCACGGAAAATGTTGCCCTTTTTTGCCTTAACTGCGCATTGTGTATGCACTGCACCACGCCCCTTTGTCCCTCTTCAAAAAACCCTATTATACCATTGCTGATGTTGCTCCTGATGCTGATTATGACAGTGCTTTTGGTTCTGCTGCTGTTATTGCTGCCTATGGTACTGTTACCTTTGATATTGTCAATGTTGCCACTGCTTCTACTTTGGCTTGATATTGCGAAGGTTGTGTGTTTGCTGATGTAAATTACTCCAAATGAAAGCTTATTCAACATTTCATAAAAAAAACACATTGAGTTCTCCCTGCAAGTACGTACGTAGGCTCCCCGCTGCATCCCACACTTTTTGTGGAGTTCCACACCTTGTGTAGTGCACAATTCTGCCAGTTTGGCAACGATTACTATCAATAATTGTATATAACGTAAACAATTTACACCATATAAGAAAGCATATTTCTCTTTGTTTAACACAGGCTAAAGTCAGTTATTATATACAATTTGTGCAAGAAAGTGATGTCTTCGGAAGTTAGATTGCAACCGGAAGCTTTGACACAACATCAAAAAGGGCTTATAAGAAAGCTTCCGAAAGAATATTGAGCAAGTATTTATGAAATAACATTGCCAAAACTGACACATACGTTAATTATTAAGCAATATTGTGTACACCTATGTACTGAATTGAACTCTGTTGGCATTTGATGAAGATACTTCAAACGGAAAACAATATAGCGTATAAAAAAGTTTCACATGGTTATGTGAATTGTTTGTAAATTTTATTTCAAAACATAATCAAACCATTGACTGGCAAAACATATGCATCAAGCAGACTTGTTCCTACATGCTCATTTAAACAACCACATAATTCATGTGGCACAGCCTGGGTGTCAACAAGAGCAGATTAGGCATGTCAAAGTATTCGCATTTCATATATCATGAGTCATGTTGGTTTATTTACACTTCTGGCCAATCAATGTTTAATATGGAGTGGAGTTTTACATTTTATACAACATTGGATGATAGACACTTTTGATCATGAATATCTTGTATTAGTTACATGCTGATGATCATTTGGTTTGATCATCATGTGCAGTGCCTGTGTCAATGATATAACAATAAAGTCAACTTATGTTCAGAGCTAAAGATGTTTAACTAAAGAGGGTGGGTTTCCACATAGCAAAAGCAATTTCTCATTATAAATGTCTTTGTAAGCTTATTTTTGTATATGAAACCGCTTATCTAGGGAATACTACATAAAAATCATTAGCGGTATAACATAAAATCCTCCCTCCGAAATTCATTTTAGATAGAATGGCCTTGATAAATTTAACGTTTGAGAAAAGTATAATGCTATGCATATATTTGGTGTATTCCCTGGCCCCTTTCCCTCTTCGATAAAATGGTCTGTCGGTATGTTGGTGTGTCTGTAGAGCATTTCTTGACCACGTATAGAGAACGCTTTGACAAAGGGTCATTTAAGTTTTTTATTCTAAAAACTTGCACTCTGAAATCTAAGGATCATGGGTTCGATATATATAATGAAGTGTAACATTTTATATGTGTCCTCTGCTTAGCTTGTTCAGATCATGCCTCTGGGATCATATGATACATAAATACCTATGAATATAACTAACGTTAGCATTTTATCATCTGACATTTTTTCGTGAGAACAAGAATGTTCCTATTAATTTTAAAGGTCACATGTCAAAGGTAAAGGTCACAAAAAATTATCACATTAAATTTGTTTCTGGATATCTTGAGAATTCTTCGAGAATTTATAAAATGGCAGTTCTGTTTATAAAACTGCATTTCTCCTTTAAATAATGATCGCTAATAACATGCATAAAACTTAAGTATTGGCCCGGATAAATTGTGTGTGAAAGACTAATGTTAGGAGTCCAAACGCAGCACCTTATTTTGAGTATTTAGGAATGCTTTTGCTGTTTAAAATGTGTTTGTCACAGAGTTGACCAAATGTAATCTGTCTTAAACAAAATTGAAGTTGTTTTAAAGTCGAATTTATGTTATTATCACCGATACTTTCAAAAGGTTTGAGTACATTTTAAATGAGTAATGTTTACTTGGCATTAAATAGTTTTGCAAATATAAAGTCTATCTGAATTGTAACTTCATTATTGGTCCATATCTTTCATAAAGTGATTGGTTTGTTTGTATATCTTACTATTGTTTACAAAATATAGCTTTTAAATAACCTTGTAATTACAAGTATGCTTCTTCCAATTTGTTTACAGTTTTAAATTCCAACCTTAAACGAAATGCCATAAACAAAAGGTAGTAAGCATATATAACAACATTGTTCTTTTATAGTTCTTACACACAGAGCAATCAGTGCTTCTTTTAACCTGTCAATGAGAAACAAAGCACACAGCTTGAAAGACGTATTTGGAATTGAATACATTCCATGTCACACACCTCCCCATAGAAGTCTTTTTAAGCCTTATGGTAGTACAAGCTCAAAAGAAGATATAACATTGCTATTGAAAGATGTGTTGCAGGAATTTTTTTTGAAATGTATGGAACTGAAATGTACTGATTTATAATGTGTAAAGTGTTATGACTCCCAAAGTAGTGGGATATTAGTATTCTCACTATTCCCATTTACCAGTTAAATTGTGGCCTACAACTCACATGCTTCTAGACTGTCAATAGTCAAGGTTTCAAAATTAAAAGTTATGCATGTTTATGTACACTCCATAACTTTCTTCTGTAACTGATATAACATACATTGTATTTTATGACAAGCATTTTCTTCGGGAGCGTAATGTGTCGCCTACTGTGAAAAGTCTTGTTTCTTGCTGTTTATATCAAAATAATGTTTGCTTTTTGCTACTGGATATCTATTTAAGCAAGAAACAAAAATGTGTTAAAACTTATTTTTAGCTGCAAAATTATGTATTTTTATCTTCGATTTATAGCCATTCACTGGCAATCTCAAACATAATTGCTTTGAGAGATCTGTCTGACAGTATAATTTAAATAGTTGGTTTAACTGAATCTGAAACAAATGAGATTTTAATAGCATAAGGCTACTATTACTTTTATGTCCATTATTTTAACTGGAATGCATCAAAATCCTAAGGCTTATTATTAGGCTATCTACTCTGTTTCCAAAGTAGATTCAGTACTTTGATGAAGATCTTATAACGCAATCTAGATCAAACTCAAGACCTCCTGGTTGCTTGAAAGACATCTTATCCACTGTCGACTATCATGGTCCAATAAGATACACGTATTGAATTTCAAGCAAGTGCTCTCTATGTGGTAATACAACTTGTATTTATACCCTACTTGAAAGGTCAAGACATAAAACTTCTATATCTAAGATGAACATGAATTATTATCCGCAAATAGACAATGGTGAAATATACACATTACATCGGATATGACCTTAATGTGCAAATGATAATCATTACCCCGCTGCAAAGCGGTACGAAGGATTTTAGGAATACCCTACGTCCATCTTTCAGGTGGTCAGTGTGTCGTTTGTCCATAAAACTTGTGTGGTCGCCCAATATACCCTATCCCTTTTGACGAATTTTCATATAACTTGCGTCAAATGTTCACAGCCTTCATATGATGTATAGAAGGCAGAGTGTTGTTTTCCACCATTTTGGGAATGGGGCCGGGTCTCTTTGAATTGGGGAAAATCGCGTTATTTTGACAAAATTTGGGAAATTAGTATGGTTCATTTTAGCAACAAATACTGTAAACTAAGAATAAAAGTTGTGTTTATATTATATTTACTAAGGTTTAACTTATAGAGCTGAATTCAAGATGTATTAAATATTGCGACTTGAGATATCGAAACATTTGATTCATCTTCAATTGGGACTTGTCAGGTTCCATTTGGGAAAAATACATGGGTCCCCCTACAGGACTTAAATTTGAACGGAAAAAAAAACACAAATTGATGCATGAGTCAGTCTTACCAGCTCAAGGTCTTACTTCAAGGTCAAAGGTTTGAGTCCACATGTTCGTGTCGGCTTAATATTTCCTATGTTTTGGCTGATTTTTATTAAGCCTTGCTTAAATGTTTAGGACATATTCATGATGAGTCAAGCCTGCTCAATGTAAAGAATCTACTTCAAGATTAAAACTTTGAGCTCCTATAAACATGTTAAAAGCGATCATTTAAAAATTACACATTGAACACATGTGTGATAAACATTTCTTGTAATTTGTTTAGCAGTTTTTATTACACAATTTTATTTTGCACTGACCGTGTTTACACACTAACTACATATAGTATTGGCTTTCTTGGTATTCGTAACGTTTGTTATTTTAACATGTTATATGATATCAAATAAAACAACGCAAGACAAAAGTAGGTGTCCGATTATTTTTGTTTATGATTGAGCTCCTATAAACATATTAAAAGCCGTCATTTAAAAATTACAAAATTAAACAAATGTGTGATAAACATGTCTTGTAATTTCTTTAGCTGTTTTTATTTAATCATTTCATTTTGCACTGAACGTGTTTACACATTATATATAATATAAACACAGTATTGGTGTTCTTGATATTCGTAACTTTTGTTAGTGGTTAGTGTAATATGATATCAAATAAAACAACTCAAGACACAAGTAGTTTTCCGATTAATTTATTTCATGATTTTACTTAATGTTTTTCTCAACACATGACACTTTATAACAAATCATAACAAAATGCAACAAACAAGCACATTTCATATCAATTTGTTGTAAAGAGGTTGATTGAACTAAGGGCGTTCGGTCCATCCATTCAAACAAAAACAACTCATAACAAAATACAACAAACAAGCACATTAAAAATCAATCTATTGTAAAGAGGCTGATTGAACTTAGGGCATTTGGTCCAACCATTCAAACAAAATTCTGCAATATATTTAAAATAATCACAATACCCCTTATTGTGTACACACTCCACATGTTTTTTGACACCGAGGCAATATAGATGCAAAAGTTGTCAATCAGTAACGAGTGAATTTGATAGATACTTTCAGTGGCTTTGTGGCAGTCTGTTTGCTTTGTTATGCTCATCAGAATCAAGGGTCCCTTCGATTTTTTAATTCACGATAAAATGATGACCACATACTATGTAGAACGATGAAAGCAACTGGGTGAAGTCCTCGTTGAAATTGTGCATTTGCTTAAAGGAAAGACATTTATTATTTGCAAGCTGTGATCACACTTAATAGTAAGATTCAGTTAAAAAATGATGATTTTGTTATAAATCAACGGGTATAACAACAACAATAATTACTGCCACATTGTACTGAATCTCAGTATTGATTAAACAAATAGGTTCTTATAAATATCAAAGTGTATGAGTATATAATTGAGAAAATATTCAAAGCAGTAATAAATATAGGGCTACTATGCCCATACTAAGTGTTCATTAACTATGATACTAATACAACAGAATGCTCTGGCTATGATTTTGAACTTTGGTCATGAGATTAAACAAGCAAGCATATAAATACATGAAAATTATTAACTTAGATATTCATGCAATGGGACAAATAATTTTAAATTTCAAGATGACAAATATCAACACATATATAACAGCATTTTGAACAATTTTTTTCCGAAATCAAACATAAGAGAACATTTAACAAGTCATGGATAAACATTAATGAAAGCATACTTGAAAGAATTTCATGTTTATGTGGGCCTTACACTCCATTATATGTGGTATTAAGCAAAAAAAATAAAATTTGTTTGCCACACCTGAAGGGATTGTTCTTCGTTTTTTTGGTTGGAAAGTGTTTATATAAAATTATGTACCATATTTAATTATAAAGAACTTATCTTAAACCACACAGCACACAGCTTATATATGTGATATATGCCATCAGATTGTAGTATGTTACAAACATTGTTGAAATCATGCCAATGTGATCAAAATTAGCATTGTTCCATTAGCCAGTTGAGCTATCTTGTTCAATGTCGGCCCTCTTTTTAAAATAGTTGTCATATTTTGTTTTTAATTTCATATTGCATTTAATTACGAGAGTTTAGCCGTAATTTTGTGTTAACAATAAGTAAACTGGCAAAATAAACAATATTATGTTTATGCTGAAGGATCAGATGTGTGAATAATTCATAAAACCATCTGTATAATGGGTCTGTGTAAAAAGCAGGTTTAAAGTAAGTTTATGTCACGCTACAAATCTCATTCACTGCAGAACATAATCTGAATGTCACTCGAGCCAATACTCTGTTGACAGCTTACAATGTTAAACTATTTACTTGTATCGGACCAATGAATGTCATTTGAAGCTAAGCTTGGTTTCTGTTCGGATCTAAATTATAATTTCTAGACTTTTAAAGGGGCCTTTTCACAGATTTTGGCATTTTTTAACTTATTCATTAAATGCTTTATATCGATAAATGTAAACATTGGATCGTAAAAGCTCCAGTAAAAAATCAAGAATAAAATTAAAAAAAGGAAAAGAACATTGCCCGGAACAGGTTTCGAACCAGTGACCCCTGGAGTACTGCCAGAGTCCTGAAGTAAAAACGCTCTAGCCTACTGAGCTATTCCGCCGAGTACACGTACTTGACGTATTTTATACCTTATATAAGCAATCTTCGTAGTTTCACAAAATTTAACGACAAAAACAGAACTTTCCAAATTATTCAATCGTTTCGCGTTGCAACGCTTTATAATTTTTAGGTTTTAAAATCGTCAAAAGATGCATATAATGGCTATATTAGACCATGGTAAATGTTCAGTATTACTGTTTCCTCACAATTATCATAACTAAAACGAAAATTTGCGAATTTGAAACAACTTTTTTCAATTTTGTCAATTTACCAAAGCGTGAAAAGATCCCTTTAACACACAATTGAAAGTTTTTTTTTAAATGCTTGGCTTATTTAATACAATGTGTTGTTTTTTTTAAATGTTATACAGCCATACCATGATGTTACATTTCATTTTTATTATGGTTGCTTAAACTTCATTATTAAACATCGCAAACTTTTCAGTGGGTTCTGTTGCTGATGGCCATGTTTTGGATAATGAATATTGTTGTTCAATCTGCGAGGGTCATAATAAGGAGATAAATGCAGTATTTTACTGTAAAAAATGCAATAAATTTTACTGTGGACAGTGTATTAAGTATCACAGAAATTATGGAATATGGTTTTATAAAAAATCTCCTTATGGCAAGGATGAAATCATGAAGTGGCCACTTTCTAAGAAAATGGAGAATTATCTCAGAACATGTGATATTCACAAAGATGAACAATTAACTAAATTCTGCCAGGACCACACTCGGCTGTGCTGCTCTAAATGTGTTGACCTTGATCACAGGTATTTTAAATATATATTAACTTCTTGAATATAATGTATATTTCAATACCAATAATTGTACCGCATTAAGCAATAGTGACTAGCAATATTCAGTCATATTGATAATATTCTTAATGGTGTGGCAAAATGCTGTGGTAGCTAATTGCTACCTAGAGACATTTTCTGTCTGTTTCTTACTGTGGCTTCTAAAAAAAGCATCTGTTGTGATTTAACTCCCATTTATTCAAATCATTATGTTGTTAATTATTCCAACCATGGTGTGGATAAGCATGTGCAAAGTAGCATTTAAATCAGTTTTTTAATTAAATAAAAAGTTTGATGTTATCATTCACACAAAAATCCACCAGTTTTAGAAAATAGTTTGGTCATGTGAAATTCAATCAACATTTCAGTTTACATGCCAATTGATCACTTTTGATTGTTGTTTAAGTAAGAACAGCGTCCAGTGCGTGCTTTTCAGATTACATGATAATGTATGTGACTGACGTTCCGATAGAAAATAGAAATAAAACATGTCCCACAACTCACTCAACTTCCAGAATATAATTAATCGTTATGTTTATGACACTATTGTCTGTTCAATCTTAGTCAGAATTTGATTTGTGGTGCGAATGGTATGTGGACAGACATTGAATATTGTTTGTGAGTGTTGCAACACCAGTAATATTGTCCTAGCAATTTTGACCAAATGTCCCAATTTTGGAGTGAAAAATTAAGGCATGCATGTAAAATTGATATATTGATTATCAATAATCCAGCCTGATAGGTCAGTTGGTCTTTTGTAGTAATCGACAACAAATCACAGGATTCTCGGGTCGGTTACTCGCGCGGCCTCTTTACTTGTGTAATTATGAAATTATATTACAGAGATTATTTACCTACCTCTGACTTAAATGTTGCAGTAGTCCGTTAATGAAATTAGTATATGCACTGGTTAATAGTTAACCAGCTAATCCAGGAAAGTGTAAGTTGCTTAATTAAACACCGTTTCATCTCTGAAATACTGATGAAAAAGGCTTAAAACCCAAACAAACCAACACAACAAACACATAATCACACCACTGTGATAAAAAATGCAGACTTTATTGCACTTATCATATAACACTTGTACAATATATATTGATCAATTTAAATTTGAAACATTTGTGTTTGTTACATCATTTCCTGTTAAGTTGCATTAAAGCAATTAAACATGCTGCACTGAAATTTCTTGGCCAGGTGACAGTTTTGCCACAGACGAAAAGACATTCTTGTTAAATATTAGAAAACAACCTTTAATAATAAACTTTATGCCTAATATTAAGGGACATGCACGCAATCTTCGTAAAAACGAAATGAGATTTTTTATGTTCACGTTATACACTTTCATGGCATCATATGTGTTACAATTTTATTGCAAATGTTTCAAAGTTATTAAGGTAATTGTAATAACACGAACCTCTTGCAGTATGTGAACCATTTTTAGTTTTTTGCGAACAACTTAATTCCAGGCGTTTCAGGCCAGTTTTCCTATCTACGATAAATCTGATAACTGCCGCATCTTCCGCATCTTCGCCGAAAAGGAGTTGTATAATTTATGCAAGAGAATTGTGTTCAATTATATACATCCACAAATGGAAACATACTGTGACAATCGTGTTAAATAGAATATGCTTGAACGGAGCGTATATAGAAAAGAATCAATACACAATGTTTCTTTTACACGCGTCGCGGAAGACAATGTTTATGAATGCTTAAAATAGTCCACCATCTGCTGCGTCTTAATGACGTGGTATTTTTGCTCAGCACAGGGCATTCATAATCTGAGGCTATTAACAGATGCGGAAAAATAAACTATTGCTGATCAACACGGCGTAGGGAGAGTCCAATACACTGTCACGCGTCTATTGAGTAACCTTTTTAATTGTGCTGGCTACTACAACGGTGTAAAATTTGATATGCCTGGGAAAAGTTATTTTGTTCTCAACAGTTAGCGGCGATCTCTCCTGTATTTTCAATTGCACGTTTGATAACAATTCAGCAGAATAAGGTTAAGATTGTTTATATTAACAGTTCTCAATTTATAAAACGTTGAACATGAGTTCACCAATAACTACAGGCTGGTATACTATAGACAACACCACTAATGCTTTATAATCGCAGAACTAAATATAAAAACCAACTAAATATTACAAGTAATATCTATAAAAAAGATATTCGGCGTAAATGCTGAATTTGAAAGAAAATTTGAGAGTTTACGTTTCTATATAATTAAATTGAAAACGAAAGTGTTTTTTCACTTTTTAGTCGCATATTCACCGCATGAAATGTGTGTTATTAAAGTCAAACCACACGTGTTAGCAGAAACAAAATTAACTACAGGATTTCACACTATATGTGTTCTCACATGGCTTATTATGAGTTAATTTCTTAAGCATCAAACTTTTATGTATGCTTATATTGGATTAACATGCAGTTGTCTTCTGACACATTCCAATCACACTTTCATAACCGTGTCATGCAAAAATTGGTATTATGGCGTTACGGTAAGCATAGCTCAACCCAGCATTTGCACAGTCTTGTCAGAGGCGATGCTTTCCGCTATGAAATCACTCAAGGTTTTATGGGCACATTATGTATCGCCTGACCAGACTGAGGGATGCGACGGCTGGGTGGGCTAAAGGTATAGTGTCGCTTATGGCATAAGACCCATGTTCGCATGACGCGGGACTTTAAAAATCTCATTGCGGTTTGTAATTGGCAAATTTAGCGCAATGCTTTCGGATATAAAATTGAAATCAAAATATCAAATATAGCAAACTGGCAAAAAAAGGGTAGCCTATTCAGGCGTTCAGGAATGATTTCCAGAGGTGCTGACCGAGTACTGCAAACATTTGTGGTTAGATAATGAAACCATGGTCCTCTAATCGTGACACTATACTATTTCGGTAGTGTTTGTGTTCATCTTGCAAGATAAAAATGTGTTTTTCGATAGTCAATTATGTCTTCCCATGACGCTTTATCGACCGAGTACAGACCATTAAATTCTGCGATGGATTTTAACGCGTAAGTGTAAATGAGCCACACTTTGTGTCTATGTGTCTAACATGCAGGGAGTAGACTGGACTTATTTACACTGAACTGTGTTGTATCCTTTACGCTGTGTACAGACGCAGTGATGTATCCAAAAATCAGGGGATTTCTCTCGAATTAGTCTATGAAACATAAGAATGTATTTATTCATGTCTGCTGGCATAAAGGTCATTTGAAACAGCTACACAGAAAACGCGCATTAGTATTCTATACCGATGTTAAGGGCATAAACCACATAAAAACTGTATTGTATGCACTAGTAGAAATTCTTCAGAAAACATGTTTTAAAAAAGTTATTGGGAAAAAAGCACCACTTACTGGTGCGTTTACATCGATTGACATCAATTTGTGAAAACCATAAAGTCATGTGATCCGGCACTCTGAATATGTGTCAAGGCCGAGTTCAAACTGTTGTGTTATTTGTGTGTAGAAAGTAGATTGCTAGATGAACAATAAGAAAATCCTTTGTGCCACTACAGAGACCAGATTTCATGACCCAATCTGGACAAAATGAATGTGCATCTTGACCAAGTCTGAAAGTGTGTCACATGCGTCTAGAAACTATGGAACCGAGTCATTTCTTTAATTAAATTCTTACCACTCTAGCAGCAGAATGTATGGCTTATTCTTAATGAAACTTAATCAGATTGTTGTTGTTGACAATACAAAGTCAATGTTTGAATTTGGGTCAAGTGGGGTAAAAAAATTGACCACCAATCGAAGTCTCCCACAATTCATGTCCAGGACATCAGATGAGCCTTAAAGCACCCTCTTTGTACATAATATCTGTGTCTTTAATTGTAATATGACATGAGGCCTACATTCCTTATACACAGAAGGAAGTCAAGTGTGGTCTAGTATGCAACCAATTATGAAAGGAACTAACCAAACGTTTTGAAAATATTAGATTCAAAGAAATTGTTTCATAAACAATAACATGTTTAAATGCGGGATCAAATACACATTTGAAAAAAACACTTGCAATTTGTCCCTTGCCTTACATCAGACAGTAACTTCTTTCTTGATTTAAGTTTATGGAGTTTCAATTTGAGTCAATATACTTGTAGTTTGTACAATAAATCTGTTCAAACGACTGATTGTGTTTATGTGCTAGTCCGGTGTTTATTTTTACAGTATTTAACAATAACTATGATATCAAACCCTTCTCACAGTGTTGTTTTTCTCAACATTATGGGAATGGGGCGGATCCCTTTTGATATGGAAAATTTGCGGCTTTTTAACAAACATTGGGAAATTAATGTTGTTGTTTTGCTAAACAATGCTTAAACATTGAGAATAAAAGTGTTTTCAGTATAATTTGTTATGGTTGAACGTATATGGATAAAAGTTGAACAAAATATTGAGATGTAAAAAAATAAGATTTTTTGGTAATCTTCCATTGGGTATGTTTGGCTCCTATTTGAGAAAAATATAAAAAAAAATCATTGGGAATGGAGCCGTTTACCGGACCTGATTTTGAACGGAAAAAAAACACCATCTTCATCTTCTTATGAATGAAGCTAATATCATTTAATGCAAGAAAAGGATTAGTTAAGAGGAATAAATTTCTCATAATATAAAACCTTTAAAAAAGATAAATATTATAGTAAAAGAGTAATATCAACGGCTTATGCAAAAACATATTTTCATGTAAACTTAGATTGTCATTTCGTTAGAATTATTTTAATTTGAAACACTGAAAACACTTAAGGACTTAATAAAAACCACATTTTGTCCCAGAGCACTTCAATGTGGTTGGAAATTCAGAAGAAGTAAAATATACATAGCTTTATGTCATACATATGCATTCCATTAATGACATTACTATAGAGTGGTAGTACCGTTATACTGTCCAGTTTGTTCAATGAGGTATGCATTATTTCCCAAACGCACAATATATAGATATATATGCTTTTATATTTTTTTAACAATAATCAATATAGTCTTGCTTCTAGAAAAGTAACATTGTGAATTTAGGGAACATGCATTGTTATTGTATGTGCCTACATTTTGTTATTTTTAGTTATAATGCCCCTTTAAATTTGTATTATAATTACAATATTTCAGGGGTAAGTGTTGTCTATTGTCCAGTTGATTTTATGCTTTTGATTACTATTATATAACTAACTGTCTTCCGTTTTTTTTCAGATTTTGCATACAAGTGACCACATTACCTCGGGCTGCCACAAAAAAGTCAACCGACTTCAAGAACCTGTCTGTCAAAACTGAAAATAATATTTCACACTTGAAACGGTTTCAGACCTATCTGGAGGACAGAATGGAGTCTCTAAAGGTTTCGTTCAATGAACATGAGAGGCTTATTGTGGATCGTTTGCGTGTAAATATAATATCGTATTTACGCGAATGTGATACAAGAACAGTTAATACAACACAGGAACATATACAATACCCAATCAGTGAAATGCGTGAGGAAATCAAATATTTATTAGCAGATTTTGAGAAAAGCACTATTAAGGAGAAGAAAGAAGAGCTAAACCTGAAACAAGCTCCTCTCAAGGTTGTGAGAAACAGTTGCATCAGGCTTCACTATGAATTGTTCCATCTCCATGTAGCCATACCGAAAGTACTGGGTAAACCTGAACTCTCATTTATTGCCAGTAAAAGATGTCTGGAAAAAATACAACAGTCTGATATATTTATAAAAGAGTACTTTTCAAACAATGTTTTCACTGTGAATGAGAAGTCTGTGCAAAATGTGAAAATTCCAAGTGATTCAGACATATGCTCCATCTCAGCTATATGTGCTCTCCGTGATGGGCAGGTACTGATTGCAGACAGAGTTAATAAGAGAGTCAAGCTGCTGAACGAGCAGTACCAGGTGGTGAGTCACTGTGGTGTGATTGCTGATATATGGGACATGTGTCCAATCACACCCAGTGAGGTTGCAGTGGCTGTGGATGATCTAGGTAACACACATGAGGTCCAGTTAATCACAGTCATCCAGAGCGAGCTGGTTTCAGGAAGAAAACTTCAGTTGCAACATAGATGTAGAGGTATTGCTCACCATCAGGGAGACCTGTTTATTGCATCTGGTACTGCTCTGTTCAAGTACACAGTGAATGGCCAACTAGTCGGTACACTCTATGAAGATCAATCAACTGATGATACAGGTATTATCATAGTGGATTCTGTTATTCATCCTGATAACATTCGTAATATGTACAGGGGTTTTCTAGACATTTCGGAATAAGGAGTCTGGTCAAATTGGAATTTATGAAATCGCCAAATTTGGGATTTTTTATCGACAAAATGAACCGAATCGTTTTTTATGCCCCCTGACCGAAAGATCGGGGGTATATTGTTTTTGGTCTGTCTATTTGTGTGTCTGTGTGTCTGTATGTCTGTGTGTCTGTAACAAAACTTTAACCTTGTTCATAATTTTTGCAATATTGAAGATAGCAACTTGATATTTGGTATGCATGTGTATCTCACAGAGCTGCACATTTTGAGTGGTGAAAAGTCAAGGTCATCCTACAAGGTCAAAGGTAAAAAATTATCAAAGTGGTGCATTAGTGGGCATTGTGTTTCTGACAAACACATCTCTTGTTTAACAACAAATATTGACACATCCTGCCTTTACCTCGCCATTTTGTAAAAAAAATCATATAAATAATAGTTATATACTTGTTAGGCGATTATAAAATAAAATACAGATATAATAATGCTAAGACACTTCTTTCTTAAAAAGAAAGGAAATTGAGATTTTTTTGTACACTATATGTTTGGGATCGGGTCCGTTTTAGGGCCAATTTTACATAGCAGAAAACTACCTGATGTATTATAAAGTATTTGTTATATAATCTGCCCTTTGATTGCTACAGCAGCCAAAATAATACATGTGTTCAGAATTATTGATTTATAACCATGAGTAATGAAGTATTTTGACAGTCACTACATGACATGTCTATAAATAGAAACTGAGTTCCTGAGAAAGAGACACTTTCTGACCTGGTGTTTATTTTTATGGTTGTCAGATTACTGTAGAGTGCAATATGTTTTATAAATAAAAAAATCATATAAAATGGACACTCTTTAAATTGCTGTAGCTGGATTTTAAGAAGTTTTCAAACGTATGTATATAATTATGAAGATTCATTTTAACAACTTGCTTGTGTAAATGGTTTAGTGAACAACTAGATAGAAAACCGTCAATATTGATTTGTTGTTTGAGATATAATTTTGTATGTTGAAAACACTTTAAAAACACAAATAAAGTCGTAACACGGCACATGTATGAAGCATGTATGCTTGTGTCAATTTTACTAGTGTCAGTACATCGCTATCACATTTGTACATGTGTGGGAAATCTATAGTTGTTGCATATATTAACATTCATAATATACACGTATTGATTGAACTGTGGAATAGTTCCATATCTGTAATTGTTTCTATCTGTGTAATTGTGCTACACTTCATGTCTAACTCACCAGTCGCTTTTCAACTTGTTAAACGTCTACACAATAACACTGGTACTGAAGTATCTTTTCACACTTAACTATTGCATTATTTGAATGTATGCATATGTTTTAGATGGGTAAAGGCATATTTATAGCAACATATGTGTAATACAATATCACTGCAATATGTTTAATAATATTACTTAACATTTACATTAATTCAATACCTTGATGTTACTCTGTTTTGCAGTAGACAAGTGTGCTGTGAGTCCCACAGGGGACAAGCTGTACATTACAAGCTGGACCCAGTCCAAGCTCCTCACCCTGTCCAGGGATGGCAAAATCCTGGCTACATTGACAGACACAGCACTAAACCACCCACGTGGGGTACATGTGACCCCTGAAGGCCAGGTGCTGGTCTGTGGATGGTTTTCCAACACTGTACTACAGGTGGACATGGAGGGGAAGATGAAGCTGGCAACTCTGGCTACAGAGTGGGATGAAATGGTGTGCCCAGAGTCAGTCTGCTACAGCAGCACTACATCCTCCATCATTGTAGGTCAGTGGGAACGCAACATCATCATTGTGTTCAGAGTGGAATAGTGTGTACGTGTATGTATTAGTTGTAATATGTCATTAGTAATTCAATGACAATGTGTTGTTTAGCATTCGAGCATAGTAGTGTGTGATATTACAATACAACATTCAGTGTGTAGTTAAATATAACAATAATTTATGTACACATATTGTTTTCTGCTTATACAATGTGAGGGTTTTTGTTAGAACATTAGATCTAATGCAAATTATGTTATGTTGTCATAACATTTGTGTCATTTTGGTCCTAAAATTTCGTTCTTGTAAACTTTGCAGGAAAAAACAAAGCATTTAAACTCAAAATTTAATATGTGTACATAGATGCACATGTACATAACAACTGAGGCTATTTTTACACTTTCATTTCCATAAACACCATGCCATGTAAGAAATGTATATGGATGAATACTTTTTTTTTATAAAATATGAAATTGTTTAAGTAATCTTTGGAGATGTATATATTGATATTTTATGCAATGTTAACAGAAAGGTTACACTTGGTGTGAGATTTATTAATGTGCCATGTTTTATGCTGTTGAACATTTGTTATTGATTTTCAATACATTTATATAAAAGTGGGTGAGTCCTAAATATACATACAAGAAATACGTCAAGCTTTTCGGCTGCTCCAGTCGCTTCTGAGTCAAGACAACGATGCTCAGGATGTGGTGGACAAGAATGACCTGAATAAGCAGAAAAAAGACGCTTTTATTGTCAGGCCTTTTCTTGGTCACTTTGGGAAAAAATGCAATTTTAGAATTTTGAATTTGTTGGTGCGAAAAGTCCAATGATTTCGGAAAAAAACTAAATTAATATAACTCTTTCTTATACTTCAAATTATAAGTATAAAATCATATTATGATAATATACATTTTTATGCCCCCGAAGGGGGGCATATAGTGATCGGACTGCCCGTCCGTCCGTCTGTCCGTCCGTCTGTCCGTCACACATGCGTTTAGGTTTCGAAACATGCTCATAACTTCTATGTCGCTTCAGATAGCAATTTCATATTTGGCATGCATGTGTATATGAACAAGGCCTTTCCATACGCACACAAATGTTGACCCCTGTTGACCCTTGTGACCTTGATCATGAACTTAGGGTCCGCGTTTAGGTTTCGAAATCAGCGTTTAGGTTTCGAACAAAGCTCATAACTTCTATCAAGCGTTTATAGGGGGCATATGTCATCATATGATGACAGCTCTTGAATTTTGATCTAATTGAAATATAATTGAGATATAATAATCATAAGGCATCATAATGCGTGGATTTCTCAGTTTGGACAAATAAATGAGGAATTTGTGTCAGTTATTTTCTCATGTGTTTGTGTTAAATTTGTGGATCACTCCACCCTTAAAATCAACAAAACATAATGTCCCACTAATAAAATAAAGATTTGACAGTGTACCTGTGTATTAAGAATGTTAAAGATGAAGTTGACAAGAATTATGTGATTTCACATAAAGTAAAATGGCGCCTATTCTTCTGTATATCCTGTTTACAGCACGACTTCTTTTACTTGAGGATCAAAAACTCAAACCCTTCTTCAGCTCGATGCTTTCCAACTTACCATACAGAAACCTCAGTCACACAACACCCTGAGAATTTCTGTCATCCTCATGAGGCTTTGAGTTTTTATAAAGTTGTGAGATATTTAATTAAGCTTATATGATTGGAATCTATTCCATGGAATGCAATTGTTCCCAATAAGAAGGACCCCGGCCTCATTACCAAAACAGTGTTAGAAAAGCTTTAGAGTTAGTTTTTTTCATGCATGCTATTGCAAAAAATGTAAGGTTTAATGTTATGGGAAAACAGGACTCAATGCATGTGTATAAAGTGTTGTCCCAGATTAGCCTGTGCAGTTTGCACTGACAAATCAGGGGCAACAGGTTCCTCTTTTATGGAATTTTTAATACAAAGCAAGTTTCTTTCTAAAAAAAAATCAATCTTTGCAGACATTCCATGATTAGCCTGTGTGGCTGCACATGTTAATGCAGGAAGACACATAGTGCAATATTTATTAAGCCCTGTTTTCTCAGAGCAAGACAGATACAATCTGTTACAGAGTTTTACAAGGTGGTACAATGTGAGCATCGTTTTTGGAAAACGGGGCTTAATACATTGTAAGTGCAATCCACAGGTAAGCCTATGCAGTGTTCACACAGACCAATCAAGTATGATAGTTTCTGCTTTGTGGAAATTTTCGTTTAAAGGGATTTTTCCTGAACAAAAATCAAGTCTGATTAACAGTGTCGTCTCGGGTAAGCCTGTGAGGACTGCGCAGGCTAATTTTGGACAACACTTTACGCATGCATTAAGCCCAGTTTTCCCAGAACAGGGCAAAAGGTAAGTCTGCTTCCAGTCTGTTGTATAGGGGCATTTATAAATTCGGATCAGAACAAATCTGGTATAACAAACAATATGATTAAAACGTGGTTAATGAGACAATGATGTTCATGTACATGCACATAAAAAATAATTGTTAAGCGATACTTATGTGAGCAATGTATGATATTTTTTATTACTTACCGTAAATGGGTAGTCAAGCTAGTAAACAAAGTCTTATTAGATTGTGGAATCTTAATTTATTTAAATAAATAAAAATAGAAAAATGTAAGAATACAATTAAAAACGTATGTAGAGAAGCTATTGATGTATTCGGTCTTGTTCATAGATTAACAGAATTGCAATTTTCAAATTATTATAATATATTCAGCAGTTTATAATAGTATTAAAACTAAGGAATATACCTGACTGAGAAAAATATTAAAATTATTGATCTTAATGAACAATCATATATCAAAGTAAAAAAACAAACATCAAATAAAGCATTGCTTTATGAATTATAAAATCGTTATAATTTGGTAGTTGTTCAGGACAAGTGGTCTGTAACGGAATTTTACCCCCAGGTGTATGTGAACAGCCATTGTTCTCCTTCTTTATAAAGTGCACATAAAAGGCACCTTCTTAGATGCTAGTGGACTTATAAAATAAATATATGACGAATGATGCTTCCTAGACACTACATGATGCAGGAACACAATTTGACAGGTCGCGAAATTATGCAAAATTTACCTGAATAACATTCCAGCCACACTGGATCCACTACCGTTGTTTTTAATACAACTCAGAAAGACAATAAGGATTGAAAACTTACTTATTGCCATTAGGAATTGCATTTGTAATCTGTAAATCCTCCATGATTTCGAATTTATGGAAGCATATTTGTGCCACTACTTACCAGATGTAATAACGTGAAAATAATGGCGGATTTCGCGAAAAAAAAACGTTTTTCTCGATAGCAGATAAATGTTCACGAAAAGAAAATAAATTATGTTAACACGAATTTTTCCCTGTTAGTGCTCTAAACTGCCACCACATAAAGATAAATTAAAGTGTTTACGAAAATAAATCACTTATCTCGAAAACATATAACTTTTCATGAAACCTTACTTTTCGTGAAAACTTTTCACGAAACCTTAAAAAATTCGCGAAAATTGCCAGGTCTAAAAATAGATGCACTTCAGAGCCTTTAACGTGAATACCTAACGTGGTGTTCTACGCGTGGTCTGTTAGTATGTTTTAATTAACTTATACAAAATAGATCTATTAATTGTATAATATAGTGATATTAATTGTTATTAAAAATGTTTGAAATGTGTTTGTTCTACACTTCTTTTATAAATATAATTTGGGAAGGCACGTATTCATAAAAATCAATGTTTTCATTGGTAAACTTATATTTTTTGTTACAGCTGTCCCAGAGCTTTTTTTTTACTTTTTGCTGTGTCTGAGGCACTTGATAAAACCTTGTAAGACCTAAATTATTTAACATGAAGTGTTAAAAGTGTTAGTATGGTCTTGTGTGAGTGTTTTTGTTTTGTTCTTTTCAGAGTATTACCTATCCTAGAATTCCAACATGCCAGATTTTCAGAGATAGATATTGCGATACCTTTTAAGACTGTGAGCACATGCTGTGCTACGTTTGCAGCTGCAAAGAAAGGGGTTCGATATGCCCCATTTGCAAGTGTCAGTTCAACATGTCAAAAAACGGTTTTACTTAATAAAACTATATTTCTTGGACTGATTTATGGCGAGGGAGTAGTTGGGTACGATTGATTAACCAATGAAAACCAAGATGTTTTTTTTTATACAGCAGTAACCAAGCTCATACTATGTACTATGTAGTTTTAATCAATATTTAATGAAAAGTGTTAAGAAATACCCAAGGAGGGTGACACTCATGATATTATCATGTTTTTTTCATTATTTTGGAAATTAGGTTTTACACACTTGAGCACAAAGTATTTCTTCTTTTGATTTTCTTGCTGTCCTGTTGGTAAATAGTTTTACATAGACTTATTTAGCGCCATCTTGGCCTTGTATATTTGACTTGAGGGTTTTAAACATGAGATGCCAGCATATATGTTCATGTATACTTGTGTACTGTTGTATTGTGTTTTATAATTGCTATGTTTTTACAATTCTTATAGAGCACTTATTAAACCAGGGTATCTTAAGTGTGGATATTAATTTGTTCAAATTTGGATATTGATTTCAAATTTCTAAATGTCAGATTGACATTACATTGGTAAATATTTGGATATTTTTATATATAACATAGTTTGTTGAAATTTTTCCAGATTTCATTTTTTACACAATGAAAGTGTATATTTTAGCAATAGTGTCAAATGAACAAATTTATGACAATGGAAGTCATTTTTGATAAGGCTGAAAATAATGAATATTGTAAAATTAACTATAAAATACATTTTCAATTCATCCAAACATTGCTTGATAGCTGGTAGAAATATTCCTGCTAATGAAAAGAAAACTGTGTCCCTTTATGTAAAACGGTAATTTTTTTAGAATTTTATTCTTGAGAACAAAGTTAAAACTTAAGTTTTCTGATAAAAAATGTATTCCTTTAGTAACATTTAATACAATGTTAATGTATACTTTTAGAAACATTTTAATAAAAAAATAGCAAATACTTATGAACATAAATGTTATACATTGTCATCTTTGAGATTATTAAATAAAGCTTACTCAGTTTAAAAGGCCTGTCTGTGAAGAGTTTGAAATAGTTCTGTATTACACAAATTTTCAAGTTTTTTTCGCATTTTATATCCTTCAGTTTAAGTTGTTATCCCCCCTGATAGGTCGGAGGGGGATATGGGAATCGCGATCGTCCGTCCCTCTGTGTGTCCGTCCCTTTTTTGTCCGGATCATAACTCTGCCATTTATCACTAATCAAATTTCACTCATCCTGCAACGAAGGCTCCCTACTATTAGACGATGTGTCTCGCCGTAAATTAAGATTGCTACCCCCAAGATCAATGTCACACTTATAGGTCAAATGTCCATATATGACAATATGATAGTGTTTCGCGTCCAGAGCATAATTTCGTCATTTATCAAGCAAATTTCTTTTAACTTGGCAAAAGTGATCCCCATCATAAGACGATATGTCGCGCTTTACAAACCAGGGTCCCTACCTCCAAGGTCAAGGTCACTCTTATAGGTCAAATATCTATTTATGACAATATGATACAGTTTGTGGTGTCCGAAGCATAACTTTGTCGTTTATCAAGCAAATTTTAATTAACTTGGCTCAAATGTTCCCCATTATTTGATGATGAGTGGCACATAACAACCATGTCCCATTCTTCAAAGTCAAGGTCACACTAATAGGTCAAATATCTATATATGACTATATGATATAATGTTTTGTGTCCGAAACATAACATCTTCATTTATCAAGCAAATTTCATCTAACTTGGCACAAATGTTCCCCATCATTTGCCTATTTGTCGCGCTTAACACCCAGGTTCCTACCCCCAATTTCAAGGTCACACTTATAGGTCAACTGTCCATATATGACAATATGATATAGTGTTTCGTATCCGGGGCATAACTTCGTCATTTATCAAGCGAATTTCATTTAGCTTGGCACAAATGTCCCCCATAATTAAACGATGTGTCACGTTCAACACCCAGGTCATAACCTCCAAGACCAAGGTCACACTTATAGGTCAAATGTCTATATATGACAATATGATACAATTTTTTGTGTCCAAAGCCTAACTTCGTCATTTATTAAGCGAATTTTAATTAACGTGGCACATATGTTACCCATCATTTGACGATGAGTAACGCTTAACACCTAGGTCCGTACCTCCAAGGTCAAAGTCACACTTATAGGTCAAATGTCTATATATGACAATATGATACAAGCTTTTGTGTCCTGAGTCAAGCAAATTTCATTTAACTTGGCACAAATGTTTCCCATCATTAGATTATATGTTGCTTTTAACACCCAGGTCCCTACCTCCAAGATCAAGGTCACTCTTATAGGTCAAATGTCCATATATGATTATATGGTACAATGTTTCGTGTCTGGAGCATAACTTCGTCATTTATTAAGCGCATTTCATTTAACTTGGTTCTAATTTTTTTCCCCATCATTAGACTATGTGTCGCTCTTAACACCCAGGTCCCTACCTCCAAGGTCAAGGTCACTCTTATAGGTCAAATGTCCATATATGATTATATGGTACAATGTTTCGTGTCCGGAGCATAACTTTGTAATTTATTAAGCGCATTTCATTTAACTTGGTACTATTGTTCCCCATCATTAGACAATGTGTCGCGTTAAACACCCAGGTACCTACCTATAATGTCAAGGTCACACTTATAGGTCAAATCTCCATATATGATACTGTTTCATGTTTCATTCGTGTCTGGAGAATAACTTCGTCATCTTTCAAGTGAATTTTATTTAACTCGGCACAAAGGTTCATCATGATTGTCCAGGGTGTCATGCTTAACAGCCAGGTCCCTACCCACAAGGTCAAGGTCACACTAAGACTTATAGGTTAAATCTCTATTTATGGTACAATGTTTCATGTCCTGCCTGCGTCCGTAGCACAATTTCGTCCGCGAAGTTCTTGTTTTTTTGGGGTTTTTTTCTTCTTATTTTCTTATCTTTTTGATAACATTGATTTCACATTGATTGCTATGCTGTGATATGACAAAAAGTCTGTCTTATTTTATATAAATTTTTTCTAAAATAAACAGTGTCATTATTAATTTTATTTGCCCTTGCTTGACTTAATCATGTTTATGTGTTTTAGCTCTACTTTTCGACGCATGTTGAGTTATTTTTGTCAGACCATTGTAGTTGAGGACATCAGTCTTGTTTAAGTGTGTGACTGGTGTCCATTTTTCAACAACTATCAAAGGTTTTCACCTCTAACTTTGAACACTTGCAGCCAGTTGTGTAAACTTTGATAAAAGTTATCATTGGTTATCTTTTTCAATATCTCTGGTGTTTGGATAATTTAATTTGGATTCCAGTTGTATAAAAAGATTCACGAGACCATTACATGCTTTGGATATTGTTTTGTTGTTGTTAAAGTTAACCAAGGTCTTAACCAATTTGGACAAATTTAAGCAGTGCGCAAAGATAACCGGCGGATAAGATATCCAAGTTTTATACAATGGGCTGTAGTTAACTATCAAAAGGAGAACACCAACTTGCAAGACAGATAATCCAAGAAATATTTTGGCAGAATTATGCCCCATTTTCAACGTATATTTGTTCACTTAGATTTTCATTTTATAATAATAATCTAGCACTGCCCTGAGAAAAGTCGAGTGTGTGGATGTCGAACGGTTCTTGTTTAAATATCAGCTTGATTACCATCAAACAAATTCAACTAATACAGCCACCTCTGACTTACCTTTGCACTTTCGCATACTCTGTGTAGTTGTACCTTAACAAATAGTTAGTTGTACATAACTATTAATGTATTTATCCATGTTTACTGGTGTGTTTTAGGTATGTTACTCAAAGGTCAAGGTCACATGTAGACTACTGCATAATAAAAATTAGTTTGGATATGAAACACTCTTATTGTATGGCATAAAACTGCTATTCTCACCCCACATTGGCGGAACAATGCAAGACGAGAAGTGCCTTATGACAACCCCTGCATTCAAGGGAACACGAGAAAATGACACCTGACAGCCCTCTGACACTACTGCAAGAAACAATGATATCAAATTTGACAGTCGTAATGAGTCAGTTTCTCTCGTTTATCTTTAGTCTTTACAGAACCGTCTCAAGGCTCACCTTGTGTTGCATTGTTCATACCGTATGCCCAAAAAATTTATAACTATCTGACAGTATAAGGGCGATTACCACACATGGGCAGAACAGAAGCATTCCATCGTTCATATGATATTTGAAAGTGTTACGCAAACAGTGCAGTGATCCAGAAATTATATTTCCAGACACTCTACCCATCGTGTAACAGTACTTCCCCCGTGACGGTATTGATTCCATATACACCGTAACCTGGTTTGTGTTTTATTTTTATTTCAGGGTGTTCATAACAAATAAAGCTAGCATTTTGGCCACATATTAAAATGATATTTTAAAGCGAAACTGACAAAACATGTATTGTTTTATTGACACACAATCATACATGGCAATGACAACGCATACAAAGCCAACAGCTTGTTTAAAACTAGTACTTGCTCTGCTTTCACATACAACTATATATATTAATTGACATTTTGTCAACCAATGCACAAGTTAGCCAGCTTGTAAGGAAGTATCATTAAGTTCATTTTTGTTTCATTTCCGTGTTAAACGAGGCGTTCAATGTACATGATTATTGCAGCAAAAAGCTCTGTTCCTTTTTCTCTGTTTCTAGGTGGGTATTGAAGATTCAAATCTCCGACAGCTGCTCTTGCAATTGTCAGGAACTCTTGTGATACACCAAGTTCTGGAGGGCGTTGAGAATACTCCCGTTCCACATCATTTAATTCCCTTTGGTCAACCAGTGATATTTTACAATCTCTTGCGCCATGTACTTCTGGCTGAAAGAACAACACCTCAGGTTTTCCTGCAGGACATGAAATTCGGTTATTTCGACGAACACAATGAGTATTCCAAATATTGCAAACTTCATTCAGGTCTTTACTAATGACAAGAAGAAAACAATATCTAATGCATTCTAAGTGCACACTATCAGATGTGTCCAGTAATCCGAAATCACTCATATCTTTAAAATGGTTCATCCAGACATTTCCACACATTTCTCTATGACTTCGCCAAAACCTCTCAATTCAGACATTTCTGTTAGATGAAACATAGACGAAGCTTTGGATCCCCTGGTACTGATCTGCGTCTGTCCATCGTAATGCCATTTGCACATCACGGACAATAGAATTTTCTATACCGCGTCACCGTAAACCCGAACTGGAATGCCATCAATTTCCCTAATGTAATCTAAATAAAAGCTAGATATGTACATCGGCAGCACCTTGTGAATCAATGAGTCCTAAAATAAGACGAACCATCTCAAATGTAGCTGCAAGTCCATGATTAATCAGGAGTCTTTGACGCATTTGCCGGTAACCAGCATTTTCACCGGAAGCTGATAACTCAAGCAATATTTCTTGAATAATTTCGTCGAGACTGTGCTGACTTTGGCCTCTAGTCAGGCGGTAACGTCTCAAGACTCGGAAAATTGATCGTTCGCTTGTTATTGTTCCATGTCGTATGGCCATAACTCCAAGAATTTCACGTATAGAATAACCTCTCTGACGATACAAAACAATAAGATGTGATGATGACATACCCCGAAGATCGGCGTCCTGAATATCGTATGCGGGCATGATCTGGAATAACCATAAAGAAAATTAGAGATCTATTATTCAAATAAAAAATCCAATGGTCTAACAGGTGGCTTTCCAAAAGGGGAAATTGGTACTGTACCGTTTTCGACCTTTGAACTCTAAATGTGACATTGACACTGTATAGACTGTTGCATTAATGAATACAGAAAAATCGCACATCCATTTCTCACCCAGTAATTTCCATTATTGTGTCTGAAAATAAATATGTAAAAACAGCTTCATGTATTTTCGTCAACAAAGATGCATTTACATAAAAAATAAAACAATAAAAGGAAACTTACTACTTGCTATAGTATGCACGTACACTCCAGTTCTTGGTCTGTAGGATAAAGACAATGTTCACCAATTGAAGAGCATCTATGTTTATATAACTGGCATCTTTCGCGAATTAATATTCATAATTTCATGAAGTTATCTGATTTCGAGAAAAGTTATTTGTTTTGCGAAATCTTCCATTATTTTCATGAACATTTTTTCTGTATGTGTTGGCAGTTTAGAGCACTACCATGCATAAATTCGTGTTAACAAAATATATTTATTTACGTGAAAATTTATCTGTTTTCGCAAAAAGAATTTCTTTTTCGCGAAATCCTCCATTATTTTCATGTTATTTTAAGTTGTTAAGTGGTGGCACAAATATGCTTCCATACGAATTAGTTTTGCTTTGGGCGCTCATTGTAGTTCATTGAAAATATTGAAAGTTGTTATTTTTGTACGCTCAAATATTGAACCTTACTGTTGTGGTTACACTGCACTATTGTTAGTGTCAAAAAAGGGAGCTGAATATATAAGGGTCTGAGTGCTTAAAGTATATTTCTAACGATGTAAACTTTTGCACCAAAACTAAGCATACAGCTTCAAAATGGCGTCCAAATGGTCGAAAGTTTAGATTTTCATATAAGGCCGAGTTTTTCCTGGTTTCTGATTGGCTGAATCTCGTATTGGCCGGCCTTTTTCCGTATTGGCCGTGTTTTTTCCATATTGGCCGCCTTTTTTATCGTATAAAGCGAGTTTCGAACTTTATTGGCGAGGCTCAACTTGTATTGTGCGAACAAATTAAAGACATTCTCGTCTAATATTATAAAGTTTATTAATAAATGTGTATATTTAGGGAAAACATCATCGATATGCCCCTTTAAAATGGCTTGTAATTTCGAAAAACAGAAACATTGTTTTGAATCAATTGTTAACTTGAGGTTGTCGATAGTTTCATTTATTTATACTTCCTTTCCTCGAAACATATCGTCCTTTGATATAACGGTTTAAGGCAAACCTCTCAACAATCCGGTACATCAATTCACAAAATAGGTTACATATTTTACCTAAAGCTATTTTAAGTTAATATTGTCCGTACAATGCTATATTTTTGACAAAGGAGCGTTGAAACGCATAAGCTGTCTTGAAAATGTTTATATAACGATGATCGCCTTAGGGATTTAAAAATGTATAAATTATCGTGGGTAACTATTGATTAATACTTTTTTGTGTTAAAGTGTTTCAAGTGTTACGTGTTATCACAGGTGGTATTTTAATGATATATATGTTCGCAAAAGTGTACAAAAAGTTGATCAAATATTGCCTTATTTTGATAAGATTCTTAAGTTTTAGTTAGGTACAACTGTGCTATGAAGGCTAGCTTGACAACGACAGGCGACATGCTGGATTGCTTAATCAACATTTAAATCGGGGTTTTACCGATGCCAGAAACTCTGAATGTTTTAAAAGGCCAATCTCAATGGGATGAGATAGTTGGAGTTGGCTATTGTGTTTTGTTAAGCGTAAAGTGACACAGATAAGAGTATTTTGCGGAAGTTTTAAAACTGTTTCATATCTTCGGCTTTTTATTTACAAACCCAGTTTAAACGAAACGATAACGACAGGTACATCGGATCGCTATGTAAGTACAAATTGTCTTTATACTAAAAATATTGATTCATTTCGAAAAAATATGTTTAATTACATGTATTATGCTTGTTAAGAAAACAGCCAGTTAAATACGAAATATAAATAAAACTTTTCCTTATCATTCCGGTCGGGACTTATTTCTTATAGACTTATTGTTATGTTATGGCTAGTATGACATGATATTTTCGTTGCGTTTGTTTCTTTCACGACTCAAATCGGATATTATAGTTTGTTCTTATTTGAAAACGTATTTTTCTTCTTATATGTAAACGATGTTTAAACTTTAAAGGCATATACAGAAGTCAACACAAATCAAATATATTAAGTTCTTTAAATATGGAACACATTATAATTTGTTCAATACTGCAGCATTGAGGTTATCTTTTTTTACAGAGTGTACATGATGTCTTGGATTCGAATTCCTCACGTAACAGTCGCTTTACTACTGGCAACAGTGTACCAAAAAGGCGAGTGCACCTCAGATGGCATAATAGTCAGCGATGCAGAAGAGGTCGAGAATGGTGATAACACGTCCGCGCCGCTTTGCAAGTTCAGTGCATGGGACAGAAGCAAGAGTTATTTCGACGTGCAATTTCACGAATCAGATCCAGTATTCGTGAAATTCAAGCTTAAGATAAATGAGACATCAATCAACGAATCGCGTCACACCGACGTGATATTGCCTCATCACTGAGTCTGGACATACTCAACCGAGAATTCGAATTACATGTATGCCCTCCTTCGTGGGCTTGACAGTCAAAATGTGTGCACAAGTGCCTTGAATTGATGATCACCAGTGATTATATATACACAATTTTAGATACGGATATCATATTGCAGTCATTAAAACTAATGTAAGGCCCCCATTGAGTTGACAGGTATGAAAGCAATTGAATCAATTTTAGATCTCTTTTCAAATGGCATGACACTACACTCACACAAACAGATTTGCATAACATATTACAATGTACATGTTTTCGCTGGGTAGTGTAATCTGTAGGAGCTATTGAAGCATGGGTGCTGAATAATTTTCGAAAGTCATTATTGGACCAGAGAACCTATTAAGGTATAATATTTTGATTATAATTATTCAAGTGCGTTATCAATTCAAAAGATCAAATAAGACATGCCAATCGTCTTTCCATTAGTATAGTCTGGATAAATATGTTAATAGATATGTTATTCAGCTTTTAAAAATTGCTTTCACGTTCCAACAGACCTAAATTTATTAATATACTCTATAGATATTTCTATTTTGCAAAATTCTTATAAAGCTATTGAGTTGGGCGTAATTGAAACATTATCTTATGAAAGGAAATTTCTTAATTTTATAATCATACTTCAATATTTATATATAAACCAATGACGTCTACTGACATTTAACGATTGCGTTAACAATTATTTATCCGTGTAAATTTGTTTATGTTCTGAAATTTATAATTCAATCTTGTGCGCCCTCTTAACAATGTACACCAATCAAGTACATACCCGGTACATAACAAGAACATTTGTTAAATTGATATCCCCGCCAAATAAAGTTTGTTTATGAATTGTTGCAAATCTCTTGATATACAGTATTACCCTTAACAAAATAGTGAAGTGTAGGGTAATCCAATAAGCTAAAGACTGTCAAATTACACATACTAAGTATTGAAAGCCATACCTGGAGCTTTCGTCCGTGCACTACGGACTTCATCAGCAGAATTAATTATACTGTTGGGAAACGTTTACACCGCTAAATGTCGGGGTGAGCGATGTTAACGTATGGTCCCAGGTGTGCGAGAGTTGGAAGCGTTGGTAATTTGACAGTCTAAAACTTATAGGATTATCATGGAAACCAGTCAAACTTTCATCGAAGAAGTGTATGATAATTGTTTTTATGCATTGCAATCGTCCTCACTGATAAACCCATGTAGTTTCATGTTGAAATCTTGTAGTGTTTCTGAGATAATGCCCTGAAAATTTACATCATACAAAAACAACAAAGGGCATTAACTCTTATTTGAGAAAGTGTAAGGTTAATATGGTTCTTGTGCAAGGCAATTCTCTTTATTGATTTCAACACATCATTGAAGTTTCACGTTGAAATATTGTATCATATCTGAAATATAGCCCTGACAAGTTACATGATACCAAAACAGCAAAGGTCAATTAATCTTATTAAAGAAAGTGTAGGGCTATGGTTCTTGAGCATTTCACGTTGACCATTCCACATCAGCTTTCAGTGGAGTGCCTTTAAAGGGCCAGTTTCTGAAAATCTCCATAAGTTCAGCAAATCTGTTAATACCAGATTTCTTTAAACTTGTGGTTGTTTATATTTAACTTTTATTGAATGCGTGAAACATGTTTGTTCTGTTGTTGAACAGCTGAACATAGCTTGATGTTTGTAAATTGTGTAACATGTTTCAAACATATCAAATTGATACATACAAAATAAACATTTTGCATTTATGTACATGCATGTTAAGCCAAACAACAAATGTTACCAAACACAAATATTAATATTTGGTATCAATATTAGTATTGGGCTATTTTCGTAATAGCCTATTTAATACAGTTTTTAAAACTATGTTTTTATATGTTCGTCTACTCCAAATAAACATTTATATACGTAAATATAGGGTTATAATCCCTATGGAAAGTGCCAGTAGCCCTTTTCAATCTCTTGTGTACGTCATATTGATCAGTGACTGTCTAAATTATTTAATGATTGTTCATGCCTGTGTCTGAACTGTGTAAATATCTTCAAAGTCGTGAGACAAATGCAAAGATGATTTTAATATTCAAACTTAAAATATAATCTTAACCGTAACCTGGCATCTGTTGCGTTTATGTTAACATGTTCATATTTTCTGGCTTACTGAATTTAGAATTTTCTATAATCGTGCGCACTTTTATTGTGGTTGTTTTGTGAAGACGAAGCGCATTACACTGTTCATGTTGTTATTGTCCACGTTTTTTATAACAAAAATGTTTTGTATGTGAATAACTTAACATGTTTATATTGTTGACATGTATTTTCCGATCTTCTAAGTTTGATGTTGCACTCTCGATAAAGTACATAGCCATTCATGTGGAATTGTATTGTTCAGTGTTGTTATGACAAATTAAATCCCTAAGGATTGTCTTTGTACTTATATATAGCTTTCCCCTTTTGAACCTGAGGAGGGGTGTGCTTTTTTATTGGACTGTCCGTCCAGTAGTCCGCCGTGCACTTATCATATCATATTTCACGTGGTGATTTGTCGTCATCCAGATATAACTATTTTTGAATTTGGATTCACCAAGTCAATGTCACAGGGGAGCACTTACGTCAAAATGTTTATAATGACGGGGTATGGATGCTTGTCTTTCCTAAACGAGGTAGAAAGTCACACTTAGAGTTCAAAATCAAGTTCAAACAGTTACTTCATCATTAATACTTTTAAATAACTTGCCAAATATATTCGCCATGAGGAGACGATGTGTGTAAGACAATGGTCCTCAGTCAAAGGTAAAGATTACACTTAAATGTCAAACGTCAATTTATCATTATTTAGCGTGTCCAGACGGAGATGGAATGTCATGCACGAGTCGTGCTCACCTTGTGCAAAGATCGATGTCACACTTCGTGATAAAAATGTCAAACATGGGCTTGCTGCGGCTTGTTAAATAATTACACAAATAGTTGACAATGTGACTGACATGTTACCGACTGGAATCTAGTGCTTTGATCTCCTCAGCATCCTTACCACTCTTTGTATCGTATTGCTTTGTATTTATAGTTTAACAAAAATTATTGGAGTATTTTTTCTACGGAAAAGTCAGGGAGAATTATGGTAGAATATTTCAATTACACATGGCTCAAAGCCAATAACACATGACATAAATAAGGTGTAAGATAGGATTTTAGGTTAAGCTGAAGATGTTGGATCAAACACGGCCTATGGTAATCACATAAAAAGCAAAGACACATTTACCTCTGGATGGATTCTGATTGGAAAGTTTCGCCAGCTTAAGCTGTTACATGAACAGGGTGCACAATCAATATGGTTTACACGCAGGTTGGACAGAATCTAAACACGCCGTTAATAACTTATTTTTTTCAAACATGTCAAGTTGTTAAAAAGCATTTGCTTTTATGCACTAGTTGAAATACTTTAGAAAAAATAACTTCAACAGTTATTTAAAAAAGCACCACTTACCGGTGTGTTAACATCAATTTACGTTTTTTGTGAAGCCCACAAAGTCACATGATCCTGCACCCTGATGAAGAATAGTACAAACAGAACAAGACACTGTTGTTGCATTGGGCTTAGGTAGATTCTCGCAGCACAATTCTTATACTGTAAACATTTTCTTAATACTTTATGTTGAATATTATAAATCTTAGGAGGATACAATGATTTTGAATTCATTGCTGCGATGTGTAACTATCATCGTGCAATGCTGTTCACACTAGAACATTGATTTTTTTAATTTCTTATTATTTGAACATTTGTTTGAAAAATGTCATTATGTTTTGTTAAGTTGCGAACATGTTTCTTTAAAGGGACGTATTAAATGTTGCAATAAAGACAGAAATGTGCATTATTATTGAAAGTACTAGCCTTATATTCACATATCACTAAAATTATTTAAAATTTAATGCTTATAACAAACATTTGCGTGTACGCAAATTGATTGGGCATATGGTTTGCATTAAATTAAACAAATATACAAAATGTAATACCTTTGTAAACATAATTCATTAAAATGACACTTTCATATACATGCACATTTCTTTGTTAGACTCGAGCATGTCTTATAAAATACAAGTTTTGAAATTTCCATTGGTCGTTCAATCATTTAACGATTTGCTCCAGCACATTGTGGAACTAACTGAAGAAGTGCTTCGGAAAAGTGTCGTATTCTGTTACCAAATCTTTAATCGCCGATTGGATAAAAACAACGTAAATATGCATATCCACCTGTACATCCGCCCTCGTGTAATACTGCCCCACCTGCATTCCTGCTCCTCATTCACTTCCTTTCAACATTTACTTCCGTCCCCGCCCCCAAAACAAACTCGCATTCACTTCAGTCGCACATGGATTAAAGACCCTAATGCACTTAATTCCCCTCTGCCCTCCTGCACTTCTGCCACCCTGGACTAACATGTCTCATGCACTTCCATTTCCCTCGCAGAAACCATTTTACTATTTCCGGTCACTGTGACCTTGACCTTTGACCTAGTGACCTGAAAATCAATAGGGGTCATCTGCGAGTCATGATCATTGTACCTATGAAGTTTCATGATCCTAGGCATAAGCGTTCTTGAGTTATCATCCAGAAACCATTTTACTATTTCAGGTCACCTTGACCTTTGACCTAGTGACCTGAAAATCAATAGGGGTCATCTTCGAGCCATGATCAATGTACCTATGAAGTTTCATGATCCTAGGCATAAGCATTCTTGAGTTATCATCTGGAAACCATTTTACTATTTCGGATCACCGTGACCTTGACCTTTGACCTAGTGACCTGAAAATCAATAGGGGTCATCAGCGAGTCATGATCAATGTACGTATGAAGTTTCATGATCCTAGTCCTAAGCGTTCTTGAGTTATCATCCCGAAACCATTTTGCTATTTCGGGTCATCGTGACCTTAACCTTTGACCTAGTGACCTAAAAATCGATAGGGGTTATCTGCGAGTCTTGATCAATGTATCTATGAAGTTTCATGATCCTAGGCATAAGCGTTCTTGAGTTATCATCCGCAAACCATTTTACTGCTTTTGGTCACTCTGACCTTGACCTTTGACCTAGTGACCTGAAAATAAATAGGGGTCATCTGCGAGTCATGATCAATGTATCTATGAAGTTTCATGATCCTAGGCATAAGCGTTCTTGAGTTATCATCCGGAAACCATTTTACTATTTCGGGTCATTGTGACCTTTGACCTAGTGACCTGAAATTCAATAGGGGTCATCTGCGAGTCATATTCAATGTGTCTATGAAGTTTCATGATCCTAGGCATAAGCGTTCTTGAGTTATCATCCGGAAACCATTTTACTGCATTGGGTCACTGTGACCTTGACCTTTGACCTAGTGACCTGAAAATCAATAGGGGTCATCTTCGAGTCATATTCAATGTATCTATGAAGTTTCATGATCCTAGGCATAAGCGTTCTTGAGTTATCATCCGGAAACCATTTTACTATTTCGGATCATCGTGACCTTGACCTTTGACCTGAAAATCAATAGGGGTCATCTGCAAGTCATGATCAATGTACCTATGAAGTTTCATGATCCTTGGCATAAGCGCTATTGAGTTATCATCCGGAAACCATCTGGTGGACGAACGGACCAACATGAGCAAAACAATATACCCCCTCTTCTTCGAAAGGGGGGGGGGGGGCATAATGAGAAAACTGCCCCCTCCCAGCAGCCATGTTAATCAACTGACTGGAACTATTTTTGAACTCAACTCTCGTATTAAGGAAACAAATGTTCTGAGCGAATTTCATGAAAATTGGGCCAAAAATGTGACTTCTACTGTGTTCACATGTTTTCACTATATACATATAGAGAAAAATGCCCAGCCCACTGGCGGCCATGTTTTTCACCGATCTCGACCATTTTGGAACTCGTCAGAGACATCAATTGAACCAATGTTTTGACTAACTTTCATGATGATTGGGTTTACAAGGTTTCTCTATAGCCAAATAAGAAAAACTGCCCCGCCTACTGGCGGCCATGTTTTTCAACAGATCGGAACCACTTTTGAACTCAACCAAGATATCATTAAGACAAACATTTTGACAAAGTAACATGAAGATTGGGCATGAAATGTGACTTCTACAGTGTTTACAAGGTTTTTCTTTTTTTTGACCTAGTGACCTATTTTTTGACCAGGCACAACCCAGTTTCGAACTTGGCCGAGATTTCATTGGGATAAAGCTTCTGACCAAGTTTCATGAAGATGGGACAAGAAATGTGGCCTCTAGAGTGTTTACGAGCAAATGTTTACGGACGGACGGACATACGACGGACAAAGACCGGTCACAAAAGCTCACCTGAGCAATCAGGTGAGCTTAAAAAGGAAGTTATGAGGTTAGGAAAAAAATGTTCTTGCAAAACTTCAATCTTATTTTGAAAAAAATAAATATCTGTGATTACCCATGAAAAGGTAAAATATGCATATCTGTTTTTCTATGCAGCAGACTGAACTCTGCTGGATATGTTTCAGGTGAAATGATATTTTACTTAAACACAAAAGATCCTTGATACTAATAATTTTTTATTCCTAAACATTCACAGTTCACTAAAATGACACACTTTTATTTTAAACACAACAAAAATAAAAGAATTGCACAAACGGTAACTAGAGTTTTGTCATAGACATCATGTTACCCCTACATGATGCATTGACACAAAATATTTTGCATGCTGTTTTCACAAAAGAAGAGAAGCTTATTTATTGCGATTTTTAAGACTTATTATGCCATTATCATTTATGGACATTTTGACCTTTGAACACTTGAATTTCTTTTCGCATGACACACCGTTCAATGACCGGACTCATTTATAACCATTTTTGACTTTTGAACTCCAAGTGTGACCTTGACCTTGGAGATATCAACGTAATTCTTTCGCATTACACACCGGCCGATGATTGTGAACAAATGTTCTGTGTAATTGTAAAATCTAACAATGAATGACATAGTTATGGCCCGGACAAGATCATTTATGGCCATTTTTTACCTTTGAACACAAAGTGTGACCTTGACCTTGGATATATTGACATAATTCTTTCGCGCGACACACCGTCCAATGATGGTGAACAAATGTGCCAAATGATTTAAAAATCTCACAATGAACGACATAGTTACAGCCCGGACAAGCTCATTTATGGCCATTTTTTACCTTTGAACTCAAAGTGTGATTTTGACCTTGGAGATATCGACGTAATTCTTTCGCGTTACACACCTTCCAATGATGTTGAACAAATGTGCCAAATGATTTTAAAGTGTCACGATGAACGACACATTTATGGCCCAAACAAGCTCATTTATGGCCATTTTTGACCTTTAAACTCAAAGTGTGACCTTGCCCTTGGAGATATCGACATAATTCTTTCGCCCAACACACCGTCCAATGATGGTAAAAAAATGTGCCAAATGATTTTAAAGTCTCCCAATAAAAGACAAAGTTATGGCCCGGACAAGCATTTGACCTTTGAACTCCAAGTGTGACCTTGACCTTGGAGATATCGACATAATTCTTTCGCGCAACACTCCGTCAAATGATTGTGAACAAATGTACCAAGTCATTTTAAAATCTAACGATAAATGATATAGTTATGGTCCGGACAAACTTTCGGTTTAAAACGCACTAAGTGACCTGGTGACCTAGTTTTTGACCCGGCATGCCCCATATTCAAACTTGAACTAGACATACATGTAATCTAGATACAACTTCTGACCAAGTTTGGTGAAGATCGGATGAAGTTTTCGGGACAGACCAACAAAGTGACTCCTATATAGCCCCCATTAGCAATGGTAATGGGGGTATAAATATCTGAACATAAAACAAAAGGTAATAACTTATCCTGGCCCCAGTCAACACAATAACCATAAATAATGTTTAAATTGCCTGATGATATTATTATTTACAGTCAAACTGAGTTGTTGTTTATTCCACACCTGCTATGCATGTAAAATTATACCAAATTGCATTTTCAGTCTGATACTCGTTCATCTATTCATATTTGGTACAGTAATAAATTTATCATAACGGCTTTGATATACAATCATGCCTTAAGGTCAGCATAAGATAAACATAACTGAACATTCTGATAATTTGTAATCAACTGAACTTGCATCCAAATTTGCAACACTATCATTCATAATGGTAAATCTCAGCATACATGTAATTAGTCCCAACTACAAACACAACATTTTTAAAGAGTTCCTCTACGATCAAGTATTGTCTACAATGGTCAGAGGCTTGGTGAGGTCAGTCGGTCCGGCACTGTCTGGTTGTCCAGTCTCAGGCAGGTCGCCAGCTGAGCTGGGTCTCAAATATTCCTCTGTGATGAAGATGTCAGGGGGTTGGAACTGCTGCAGGTCCTTTTGCTGCGATGTTTTTTTCTGCAAGAAAAGCCACAAATCACAGTCATAATCATGTTTGAGCCTTGTTCTGGCTTAATGTATTAAGTGTCGTCCCTGATGAGCCTGTGCAGTCCACAATGGCTTATCAGGACGGTCTTTTTCTTACATGACTGAATTTTTGTTTAAAAAACACTTCCCTCAAAGAAAAAAATCCATAAAAGAGGAATCAGTCATCCCTGATAGCCACTGTGGACTGCACAGGATAATGGGACAGGGTAGGCTTATCTGGGATGCCACTTTATGCACATGCATTACCCCAACCTTTAGTTTCAACCTATTTATTTTAGATCAATTGCATTGAAAGCCTCAGGCTTATTGAAACGCTCTCGAGTCTGTTTCCTTGGCCTAGAACCAGTACTTGGTGTCTTTGGGGGAGATCTTTAGAACGATCCCACAAAGGGGATCGAACCCATGACCTCCCGGTCGCTATGCGGACACCATATCCATTACACAACGGCGAACTTACCCCAGTCTCTTTACCCCAAGCTTTCGGACAGTGAGGCATATATGTAAGTTTGTTAATAAGTTAACACATACTCAAAACATATATGCATATGTCCTATGAGGTTCAAACATGGCTTCAGAATATAACATTGACAAATTGTGTGGTCTATCAATAATGAAAAAGACCTGCGTTTGTGAAACACAATTCCCACTACTGCACTTTGAAGCTGCACAGCAGCTATTTTAAGAAAATTGTTATGTCCAACTTTGCCAAAAATCAGGTGACCAGAACGAATTTTCACACTTCATCTGTAGGTCATGTAGGTAGACTCACATACCAACAAGAGATGTGTTTGTAAGAAAAACAATGCCCCCTACTGCACCGCTTTGAAGTCATATATTTGACCTTTGACTTTGAAGGATGACCTTGACCTTTCACCACTCAAAATGTGCAGCTCCATGAGATACAAATGCATGCCAAATATCAAGTTGCTATCTTCGATATTGCAAAAGTTATGGCCAATGTTTAAGTTTTCGGACGAACGCACAGACTGATAGACGGACTGATAGACAGTTCAACTGCTATATGCCACCCTACAGGGGGCATAAAAATGTGCTCAATATCTGAAAGCTTTGCGTAAAAATCTTCCAGAAAACAGAATGCCAGACAAACAGACGGATGGACAGTGTGACTTTTATATGGCATCATACCGGGGCTATAAAAGTCTATAAAACAATACAAATAATCTCAACATAATGCACAAGATGTAAAATTTTAAAACACTTGATGGTATGACTGTTCTTTTTATGGAATAAAGCAAGCATGCACAGTCAAATCAAGCAGATTATATTGCTTTTTGTGATATTTGTGTTGCGTTCCCTCCATAAAAAATAAACACATACAAAGAAACAAGAAAAAAGGTGTTATACAAGTTCATTTGCTTTGCACAACAACAAATGCACAATTCTTGTTGTTATGGTTGCCCAAGCCATACCAAATAGCTCATTTAAATAACGCACAAAGCTATGATGATCTTTTTACTAGGTTATGGCTTTTGACTTATCCTCTTAACTAATTCCTTGTACACATAATTATGTTAAATTCCACTAATACTATTTAAATAGTACTTTTAATTTGACACAGACTAATTATATTAAATTAACAATACATGTATTTCATTGAATTTATTATATTCAATGAATGAAATAGACTCCGTGAATTGCTTCTAAAAGATTTTTATATGTAAAGAATGCACAATCGCATTAAAATGTGGGTACCAGGTATGTCTTATAATACTCAAGCAGCTTAGTAAAACAGGGTTTATGAATGTAAGGCTTGAAGTTTCACTGCAAAATATATTGCCCCATGGGTGCAAAAAGGTACCATGTAACATTGAAATAAGAAGGCACATGGTACCTTTTTGCACCAATGGGCCATATGTATACAGCATCACAATACTTACTCCAACTAGGGAAGTGAAGATCTTTTTGAGTCCCGAGAATGAGCCCATCTCTGACTCAGCTTTGTTAACACATTCTTCCATAACATTGACATTCTTATGGACCATGGCAATAAATGCCTGCAACATTGAAAAACAAATAATATTAACCCGTTTATGACTAGTGTCTAGAAAAAAGTCCTTTGCAAACAGCATAGACCCAGATGAGACGACGCATGATGCGGCGTCTCATCAGGGTCTGCGCTGTTTGCTTAAAGGAATTTCTGTAAGAAATATTCTAAATATAGAAATAAATATACTAGACATCCCTAATTTTGGAAATAAATTGATCCAATTTAGAAGGATGGGAGAGTCCACTAGGCATAAATGGGTTAAACAAGTGTATTATTCACTCCCAAAAAATCAGCTTGGCGTCTATACATGATGACCATGTGTGGTCATTTATTTGAAACTGTAGGTTGATTAACGAAGTTACAGTCCAGACAACTTATATCGTGCCAAAATATGTATATCCGAATGTGGCCTTTGACCCTTTAAGTACGACATTGACCTTTGAGCTACCAGCATAAGTCTTGTATGAAACATGCACAGTGAACATTTAAACAAGGGCTGTTTGTAAAACATGCATGCCCCCCATATGGGCTGTCCGTTGTAGTGGCAGCCATTGTGTGAATACGTTTTTTGTCACTGTGACCTTGACCTTTGACCTAGTGACCTGAAAATCAATAGGGGTCATCTGCGAGTCACGATCAATGTACCTATGAAGTGTCATGATCCTAGGCAAAAGCTTTCTTGAGTTATCATCCGAAAATCATTTTACTATTTCGGGTCACCGTGACCTTGACCTTTGACCTTGTGACCTCAAAATCAATAGGGGTCATCTGCGAGTCATGATCAATCTACCTATGAAGTTTCAAGATCCTAGGCATATGCTTTCTTGAGTTATCATCCGAAAACCATTTTACTATTTCGGGTCACCGTGACCTTGACCTTTGACCTAGTGACCTCAAAATCAATAGGGGTCATCTGCGAGTCATGATCAATCTACCCATGAAGTTTCATGATCCTAGGCATATGCGTTCTTGAGTTATCATCCGGAAACCATTTTACTATTTCGGGTCACTGTGACCTTGACATTTGACCTAGTGACCTCAAAATCGATAGGGGTCATCTGCGAGTCATGATCAATCTACCCATGAGGTTTCATGATCCTAGGCGTATGCGTTCTTGAGTTATCATCCGGAAACTATTTTACTATTTCGGGTCACTGTGACCTTGACCTTTGACCTAGTGACCTCAAAATCAATAGGGGTCATCTGCAAGTCATGATCAATGTACCTATGAAGTTTCATGATCCTAGCCCCAAGCGTTCTTGAGTTATCATCCGGAAACCACCTGGTGGACGGACCGACCGACAGACCGACCGACCGACATGTGCAAAGCAATATACCCCCTCTTCTTCGAAGGGGGGCATAAATATGTGTGGAAAATTGCAGGATAAGTATTTAGGTTAGGACAACACAAGACAGGTGTATGGTTAGGACAACACAAGACAGGTGTATGGTTAGGACAACACAAGACAGGTGTATGGTTAAGACAACACAAGACAGGTGTATGGTTAGGACAACACAAGAAAGGTGTATGGTTAGGACAACACAAGACAGGTGTATGGTTAAGACAACACAAGACAGGTGTATGGTTAGGACAACACAAGACAGGTGTATGAACACATGGATATACAATGCAGCCCTAGCATTAGTTTAAACCTACTTATTTTAGCTCAATTGCATAGAAAGCCTAAGGCTAATTAATTTTGAAATGCTCTCGAGTCCGTTTCCTGGGACTAGAACCAGTACTTGGTGTCTATGGGCGAAATTTAAAGAACGCTCCCACAATGGGGATTGAACCCGTAACCTCCTGATCGCTAGGCGGACATCATATCCACTACACCACTGCAACCTGCCCTACCTTTACTGAGCTAACTGCAAGGGGACTAAACAAAAACAGAAATACAGCAAATGATCAACTAATAACCAACAGCCAATCCCTTAATTATTCATGTTTAATGAATTAAATGTAATAAATAATCATAAGTCTTTCAATCTGACTAAAAGATTTGTCCTTTTTTCCAATGGAGTCCCTACCTCTAGCTGGTCCACTCTGGCAAATATACTGCTCATTTCCTCACATTTAGCCTGGATATTCTTTACATTGGTGTCCACACATAAACTGGTATCACTTCGTACCTGTCAAAAGAAAGTATTGATGAGCCCTGGGCCTGTATTAGCAAACCAAATATTAGACTTAAGTCTAAGAATGAAGAATATACGAAAAACTATAATGTTCTATATAAAGTTGCATTATAAGTGTCAGTTGGCTTGTAACTCTTATATAATAACATTATTTTGGTCTCTGGACAAAAAGTACCTGGAAAATTGGCACCCTTTTTTTTTGCATTCCCGTACAATCGGCTCCCCATAAATTTGTCGACCAGGACAATTGGCACCCGATTTAATTGTAAAACGGACAATCAGCACCCAATTAAAGGCGATTGATAAACACGTCAGCATGCACCTTGTTGGACAAATTTGCCCAATCTGCTAATTATTTCTATTACATATCGATGTGTTAATTACAGTACAGCCAAAGCGGAACAAACGTATTTCGCGATCCGCGGCGGCAAGGCGAAACGAGTCGATGCCGCGTCAGTCGTTGAAGCCGCGTCAGTATGCGGCGGCAAGTCGCATTTCGCCGCGAAACTTCGCATCTGTCCGCCGAGGCATGCCGCGGTCCGCGACATGATGCCGAGTCGATACGATCATGAAATTTTTTTTTTTAATTATTAGTTACATGTAGTTAACAAATTTTGAAAGAACAATTATAATAATAATTAAAATCATAATAAATTTATTGTGTGCGGATTGTATTAGCATATACATGTAAGCATGGTTAATGTGTCTGGCCAATTATTAAGTTGGTTCCCGCCCGTAGCGTATGTATTTCACACATAAACAAGGTCACGTAATTATGTTTTCGCACATACAAGTGGTCAAGGCTCCAGCCCAGCATATGGTGGATTTATAAATTAATTGCATGTTGATTTCGCTATTATATTTTAGCTGAGAAAATTAGCAGTTTGAAGCCACATCAATAATCAAGACGGTGACGACGTATTTGTAGTTTTGTTAATTATCAGCTTATTATAACTATTGTTTGAATATGCGTATATAAACACGTTTTATTTTGTTCATATTATACAGTTAATATCGCTACTAATTACCCGATAATCCCGTATATTCCAGTTTTAAAGCAAATGCTGGTTAATATTTACGATACACAAACATTCTCGATATTTCCTTAAGTATCAAATACATTTTGGCATTTGTTACTATTTATAGAGATGATGAAATAACGTCTAATCGGGGCGTTTTTTTTCTCCACTGAACACGCGATTTACGCCTGACGTGATGTTCATGTATTTATACAACACAAAATACACCCAAACTTTCCAAACGACGTTCTACATGTCTGCATAATTTTCGCGCGCTTTTTATGAAACAAAGGATATTTTAGCACTGTTTATTTGACGCTAGAATTTGCCAAAGGACGCGTAAGCATTAAAATTCGGAAGTGTGTTCCGGATTACAAATTTAATAATGATAATCGAACGAAACATAAACAGTTGCGCGTAATTAATTCTACGCTACACATACATGTATGTACATGTAGGTGGATATCTTTTCACTCGATCCGCCGCGTACGTATGCGGCGGATTTACTCCGCGAAAGTACGCGTGGTTAATACAGACTCGGCGTCGTTGCGCGGATCGATGCCGAGTGCCACGGCGATACGCCGCGTGAACACACGATTCGGCCGCCGCGGACTAATAATCTGGCCGTGGCGTAGCCGCGGATTATGTTTGTGCCGCTTTGGCTGTACTGTATATGAGTTGCGTTCTGAGAAAACTGGGCATAATGCTTGTGCATAAAGTGTCGTCCCAGATTAGCCTGTGCAGTCCGCACAGGCTAATCAGGGATGACACTTTCTGCTTTTATGACATTTTTCGTTTAAATGACGTCTCTTCTTAGCAAAAATCCAATTAAGGCCGAAAGTGTCATCCCTGATTAGCCTGTGCGGACTACACAGGCTAATCTGGGACGACACTTTACGCACATGCATAATCCATTAAGCCCAGTTTTCTCAGAATGAGGCTCATATAATAGCATGATTGATTGCCTATATGCTAGTATCTTTAAACTCTTAGTTATGTTTTCTTCTATCGAAGTCTATTCTTTATTCTTAAGTCTAAGATTCGTTTGGTGAATACGGGCCAAGATACATGTATGTATGTATGTATACTTGCCAGTCTATGAGTATAAATATAACAGAGTTATGAAAGAGATATATACTAATTGCATAATATAAAACTAAGTACATGGCTTAGACAATGGATTGAAAGTACATAATAGAAATGATGCAAATTTCAACAGCTGATATTAAGGATCGGGTTAACATACTTTAACTGATCTGTTAAATGATTTTTTAGCGATCTGATCATTCAGTTTTACCAAAAAACTCCTTGGAAAAATCTATTTTAAAAATCAAGAAAACATATAGACACAGCCTATGTGCATCAGACATGATATGAATATTAGTCTTTGGGGAGCAAAACAAAACACTGAATTAAAAATGTTTTAAACAAAAACTGTGTATTTTTTACACTTTGTTTGAGATCAATATGTATTCTAGCACACATACTTTTCAAATAACAAAAGAAAAAGAAAAGCATTACAAAAAAACATTATTCAGTCTATTTTTATTGATAATAAGATTGTGTATTCTCAGTCTTCAATATTATTTCGCTCAAAATATAATTATGGCTTCCTATTTTTTAAATCAATGACAATTTTTCTTTTTAATTGTTTGAATCTGTAAACTGAGGTCCCTTTAAACCAGAAGCTGGTCAAACTGTTGTAACGTTTCACTAACAAGCAAAATTATCTCATTTGAGTCATCTTATACTCACAGTATCTACAAGTCCCCCAAACTCATCCAGTCTTGTCAACATTTCATCTATGCTGCTGTAAAATGACTGCTTCTGTACAAACAAGATTCAATCAAATGTAAATAAAAGTACCAGTATATCTAGAAACAATATAATAGAGTTGCACTTAAATTATTTCAGCAATTAAATATGCAAAATATGACTTCGAATAATACACTTATTTTTTTCTTACGGTATTTTGTGAATTATGTATTAACAGTAATATGCAAAAGGATGTATAACAGATTACAAAATGATACAAGGATGATCTTAACCTAGCCATCTAAATCATATTTGACCCACAATATCTTATGATAAGTAACATTTGTGCCTCAATTTGCTTTAATTCCTGTCCCCTGAGGTTCCTTAAGCTACATTTACAGCAGAAATGATGCATTAAACATGGATTAATAAAATCAGTGATTTTTTCCTTCTTTATAAAGTCACGGTAAAAGGTACTTTCCCAATTAAGGAAAAATGACAAAATTCCCAATTGCCATCTGAAAAATTCCCAAAAGATATCTAGGAAAATGTTGTCAATTTTGTTCCAAAATAGCATTATCTGCAAGTTACCAAATAACATGAGAACAGAAACTGAATATTTCAAACCCAAATGCATGTAAATGAATATTTGAATTGATTTATGCGATGTAAACTAAGCAATTAATAAGATCCGTATTTTCCAATCTGAAGATTTTCCCAATTTCATGAGTTTTTCGCAGGTATTTTTCCCACTTGGGTAAAAATAGCGCAAAAGATCAATGAAAAATGTTAATGCGTGTCTGTTTTGATAACGAGACGGAGGGTCAGAAGCCGAGAGTTGGATTATGCAATTTATGGAAACGAGAAGTGACTGAGAGCGTGAAGATATAGCGAATTTGTGGACATAATAAGAATCCGGGTCGTTTCGCCCTTATTCCCGTTCGTCCCTGAGTCGTTTCGCCCTAATTTCCGTTCGCCCTGACTCGTTTCCCCCTAAATACAGGGTCGATTCGCCCTAGTTTGCGAATTAAAAGGATTTATCTTTAGCTTGTCACAAGCTGAATGGGATATTGTTTAATACAGTATTATATTATCTTAATTACTGTCTCTTTTGTCTTTTTCTTCAGGCATGCCGTCGTCGAAATGAGGCATTACAATGCTAGAGACGGTTTGAAATAAAACAAACTACAAAGTTATTTATATTTCATATATTTGGATAACTTTAAAGTGATAACAAGAAGGAATACACGTGTCTCAACAAAACATTCGATACAGTGTCGTAGAACACACACACACACACACAATCAGTTTTGTATATTGGCTAATATTTCTCTATTTCTTGCACACACACACACACATCGTACTAAATGACGCACAATTTATTTTACTAATTTTTTAATTTTTGTTTTGCTTATTTTAATTTCCATAACATTTTCAATTGTTTATTTCATGTAAAAGAATTTAAAAAAACATAAAACAACAACACATACTTCATTTTCTATTTAATTTCATCCACAACCTTCTGTCCCCGTGGCAATTAGACCTCTATCACATGTCCGATGTTGCCATCTGTCACATAAATCACATGTGATGGCATGTTGGCTAGGTGTTACTATCTGATCACACGTAATACACAATTCGTCTGCCATAAGAACGTGTCGATATATAAATTAACGAATGACGACGCCATAGCCAAGTTGCGTTTTATATACACTTTCGGCGAATATCTCGAGATTGAAAGATGCAAACTGGCTAAAAGTTAATAAAAACAATATAACACCTAAAAACAATATAACGCCTTTATAATATATTCTGTTAATGTTTCTGTGCTATTAATTAGACAATCATCTGATGACACGTCTGCCGATCTAAGTTTGTTTGAAACTGTAATTACTCTATGTTTTCGGACACATAAAAATTATAAAAAAAATTAGTGTCCGAAAACTTAGATACGAAAAATATTCACAAAATACAGGTGTCCGAAAGCTTAGAGTCGAAAATTCAAGTGCATCAACGACTACCGGTAATAGCATGTGCTTGTAAAATACAATGCCGTATAGTATAAATAACAGTTATATATTTTTGCACTGCATTTTAAATAATTTTAAATGCTTAATTTATTTGACAGAAAGTTACTGCAAGGTTGTACTTTGACCAACGAGTTCAAAGATGAGCATGTGATGTACCGATACTCGCTAGTATGAACCTGTAATTAACGCAATAAAAAAGCAAACTATGAATTCTTTGTTTGTTCATTTCCGATAATTGTCTAACACCTTCCATTGTTCGTAAAACTTGCAATAGGGTGCATCACACTTTGAAGCGTTTAGTATTTGTCACAGTTATTTTACTGAGAAGGGGATGTACAATTTCGGTAGATAATTGAACTGTCAATTGGCACTACCCCTGGTAATTGTCATAACGCTTATGCTATCGGGCGAAACCATTGTTTAATACCGGTTTACATGGTTATTTACCAAATAACGCAAATGTAATGGTCCGTTGCCCTCAGGCATGCATCTGCCATGTTTTAAGATGGTAATCTGGTTGTAAAACCCCATGATTGAAGTGTCATTAGATATCGAAAACAGGACCGAAATTTGTTAAAAATAGCGCTGTAAAATATACTGTCTGAAAACTTAAAGACATTAATTATGTGTCCAAAAATTGAGAGTCACGAAAAATAATTATTTTTGCTAAAAAAAGGGGTGTCCGAAAACTTAAGAGTGTCCGAAAACATAGAGTAATTGTCATTGTAATTGGTCCCGAAATTATTTTAATTTGCAAATCAATGCATAATCCTCTGCCAAACTAATTAATTGTGATACTTACCGGTAGTTTGTAACATAATGTTTCCGTTAATTAATTGCAATTAAAATCAAACGGATAATTGCGCAATAATAAAATTTGTAATAATCAAATAATCTGAATTTCCCATATATGTTAAACAAATACTATTCAGATCGAAACAAACATTAACAAAACCATTAATCATATTAGAATTAAATAAGGGCGAAACAACCCACTTGTAAGGGCGAAACGACCAAGGGCGAAACGACTCAGGGTGACCTAGGGCGAACAGGTTTTAGGGCGAAACGACCGGAGGCGGAGACCACATAATAAATATGACATACCTCTTTTGATGCATCCACAGATATGAAATTTGCATAATCATTGGCCAACACTGGCAGGCAAGATACCAAATCATGCTGTATCGGCGCTTGTGGGTCACTTTCAGACATAGCTTTTGTTAATAATTAAAACGAAACTAAGTGTCTATTCTTCCTTAATTATTGTATTTGAATCTTCTTTTGAAGAGTTGACGAAAGTCACGTGATATACAAAATGGCAGCGCCCAAAGTTTGACACATAAACATGGAAATATTTTCTGAAATTTCACTGAAATGTCTACAGAAGATAATGCAACACAACAGGTAAAAAATTGGTCATTATGTTATTTAAAAAATTAGATTCTTGATATAAATAGATCGTAGTTGTTCAAACACCAATAGGCAATAGTTGCAATAATTCAACTATCAGCTTAATAACCCCATGGGTTGCCAGAGCCGCCATAGCAAAAATTATCATAGGCTCTGGCAGTCCGTTTATATGGACTAAATAGGCAATAGCCCATAGCAATGTCTTGATGTATACATAAAGACATAGCTATGGGCTATTGGTGTTTTGTAATCTGTATGGATATACCTATTTGAGAGCAGTTTTTAGCTCGGATGTTTTGGGAGAAAACCTGAGGTATTGGCATAGCCAGCTCGTCGTGTCATCCCCTGTCCTCCGGCAGCGGCGTGCTAAAAACTTAACATTGGCTCTAAAATCAAAGTGCTTCCACCTACAGCTTTGAAACTTCATATGTAGCTGCACATTGAGGAGTTCTACACGCCACACCCATCAAAGGTCAAGATCACTGTGACCTAAAAAAAATAATAATCTTTTCTTCTGACAAGCTTTCATTTGTTCAAAACTGCACCGGCAGCCGAGCGTTGGCAACCGCTATGCGGTGCTCTTGTTATTGTTTTGTCTTGCATTAACAAGCAAATATGATTACTAAAGAATATTTTATAAAGTTATATTAACATACGCTTGTTTGCAATGTATAGAGAGATGAGATTGAGGCTCTGTCTTCCATCTACGGAGATGAATGGTGCGTTGTTGATGAGGAACATAAAATATACTGTATCACAGTGACTGATGGCCAAGAAAACTCTGTGTGGAAAGTGTGCTTCCAGGTAATAAAGCATGCAAGGTTTAAGTTCTAATTAGTTATGTGCAGATAGTGATGGATATACATGTATTTATCTAACGCATCACTTAATCATATCAATATAGCTCCCTTTTTTTGAACGGCTTGTGTTGAAATTTGGAACGAGAATAATTCAACATATATCTGATAATTCCTGAAAATTTTATTGAAATTGAAAAACAACAAAATATCAAACTTAACAAATTAAAACGTCACCTCAAAAGTCAAATTTGCAAGCTCATACAACGTTAAATAATAACAATGTGAAAAGTAAAAAGCATAAACTTACATGTCTTAATATTAAACTGACCGGCTTGCAACATGCCGATTGAGCCGTTTCGCTCATAAATATTTATACATACGAGCCATATTGTTTTTCATTAATTAATGTTATTTTTTTTCTTGTGTAAAAACTTACCTAGAATTTCAGAATTATAAAATTGAAATTAAATTGGAATAACATATATATCGCCTTTTACTACACTTGGTGATTTTTCTAACGCAACACTTTTAAAACTTACATATCTCAGTAATGAGTAAATATTTTTATTTAAAATTGCACATGTAATCATTTGACTACATGTGCAAGCTAACGATAAATTCATTCATCCGTGATGATCGGAGGCTTTAGCAAGTGAGAAAGGTAGCCTGTAAAATGCAAAGTGCGCTATTGCGCTCCTAAATTTTCATACAAGCTACAATGTATAATGTTTTGTAAATTAATTTTATGTTTTCCTTGTTTAAGAACCCACCTTAAATAATTTCAATTAAATAAAAATAGAATTAAAACCCTTTTCAACATTTCCACGTGCAAAAATATGGAACCACATCTACCCCACATGCTAAAGCGTCCAATCGCCACGGATGAAGGATTTTATCATGAGCTTGCATAGACTGTAGTCAAATGATCGTATGTAAAAAATTTAATCAATATATTTACTCGTTTCTGAGATATTCAAGTTTGAAAAGTGATGCGTTAGAAAAGTCCCCAAGTGTATATGCTCTGGTGCACAAAGTAAAGTATGGAATACCTGTACACATAAGTAGAACACAATTTATTTGTTGATATTATCTGTTTATTTCTTTAAAGCTGCTATTCATTTAGGACAATATAGACCAATATTAGTAAATTGCTTTTAAAGTAACTCTTTAAATGATGTAAATGATTTATTAGCCGGATTTTTTTCGAAAAAATCTCGGCTTATAGATTGATGTTGTCGGGCGGGCGGGGGGGGCGGGCGGGCGGGGTGGCGGCGTGCTCGAAAATGTTAAAGTTCTTATTTCATGGTATAACTTTGGTATGCTTGGACCTAGAGTCTTCAAACTTGACATGAAGGTTGGCCAGGATTAACAGATGACCACTGGTCATTTCAAGGTCATTCATTTGAAGGTCAAGGTCACTGTGACCTTCAATATAAAAAATGTTAAAGTTGTTATAACTTTGGTATGCTTGGACCTAGAGTCTTGAAACTTGACATGAAGGTTGGCCATAACTAGTTAGTAACCACTGGTCATTTCAAGGTCATTCATTTGAAGGTCAAGGTCACTGTGACCTTGAATGTAAAAATGTTAAAGTTCTTATTTCATGGTATAACTTTGGTATGCTTGGACCTAGAGTCTTCAAACTTGACATGAAGGTTGGCCAGGATTAACAGATGACCACTGGTCATTTCAAGGTCATTCATTTGAAGGTCAAGGTCACTGTGACCTTCAATATAAAAAATGTTAAAGTTGTTATAACTTTGGTATGCTTGGACCTAGAGTCTTGAAACTTGACATGAAGGTTGGCCATAACTAGTTAGTAACCACTGGTCATTTCAAGGTCATTCATTTGAAGGTCAAGGTCACTGTGACCTTGAATGTAAAAATGTTAAAGTTCTTATTTCATGGTATAACTTTGGTATGCTTGGACCTAGAGTCTTCAAACTTGACATGAAGGTTGGCCAGGATTAACAGATGACCACTGGTCATTTCAAGGTCATTCATTTGAAGGTGAAGGTCACTGTGACCTTCAATATAAAAATGTTAAAGTTGTTATAACTTTGGTATGCTTGGACCTAGAGTCTTGAAACTTGACATGAAGGTTGGCCAGAACTAGTAAGTAACCACTGGACATTTCAAGGTCATTCATTTGAAGGTCAAGGTCACTGTGACCTTGAATGTAAAAATGTTAAAGTTGTTATAACTTTGGTATGCTTGGACCTAGAGTCTTGAAACTTGACATGAAGGTTGGCCAGAACTAGTAAGTAACCACTGGACATTTCAAGGTCATTCATTTGAAGGTCAAGGTCACTGTGACCTTGAATGTAAAAATGTTAAAGTTCTTATTTCATGTTATAACTTTGGTATGCTTGTACCTAGAGTCTTCAAACTTGAAATAAAGATTGGCCAGTACTTACATTTCATTTTGACCTTTGAACAATATTTCAGTAATTTAAGTATTGCATTGACAAAAACACGAAAGGTACTTTCCTGTCATTTAAATCAAAAATCCGGCTTCAATGCGGTCATCTCCGACCGCGGAACTCTTGTTTTAGAACGAAATGATTATGTTGATTGAAAGTTTGTTTTTATAGGTGATTCTACCAGAGAATTATCCAAGCAATTCCCCTCCAGAATACCAATTAAAGTAAGTATCTTTAAACTAAGTACTGATACATTGAACTATAATTTTCATCATTCAAAAATTAAGAGAAGCACAAAGCTCTAATTACTTGCTAGAAGTACTGTGAACAAATACAGTGCTATATATCCTAATTCTTATAAGGGACCTTTTCAAGTTTTGATAAATTGAAAACATTCAGAAAAAAAGTTTCAGATTAAAAAAAATTTGTTTTAGTTATGATATTTGTGAGGAAATACCAATACTGATTATTTATCATGCTCTAAAATATCCATTATATGCATCTTTTGATGATTTAAAAACCTGAAAATTATAAAGCGTTGCAACGCGAAATGATTGAATAATTTGAAGAGTTATGTTGTTGTCGTTATATTTTGTGACACTACAAGGTTTGCTTATATAAAGTATAAAATACATCACTCATTGTATGAGCACGGAGTGGTCTAAGCATAAGACTTTTATTCCAGGGATCAGTGGTTGGAATACAGCTGAGGGTTACTTTTTATGCCACCGGATCGATAGATCAGGGGTATATTGTTTTTGGCCTGTCTGTCTGTCATTCTGTCATTCTGTCCCAAAACTTTAAGGTTACAGTAAAGTTTTGTAATAACTTTTGAAATATTGAACATAGCAACTTGATATTTGGCATGCATGTGTATCTCATGGAGCTTCACATTTTGAGTGGTGAAAGGTCAAGATCATCCTTCAAGGTCAAAGGTCAAAAATTTTAAACTTTAATATATTAAAGTTTTGCAATAACTTTTGAAATATTGAACATAGCAACTTGATATTTGGCATGCATGTGTATCTCATTGAGCTGCACATTTTGAGTTGTAAAAGGTCAAGGTCATCCTTCAAGGTCAAAGGTCGAAAATTTAAAACTTTAATATAATAAAGTTTTGCAATAACTTTTGAAATATTGAACATAGCAACTTGATATTTTCCATGCATGTGTATCTCATGGAGCTGCACATTTTGAGTGGTGAAAGGTCAAGGTCATCCGTCAAGGTCAAAGGTAAAAAAAGTGGTGCATTAGGGGGCATTGTGTTTCTGACAAACACATCTCTTGTTTTTCTTTCTTTAATTTTATTCTTGTTTTTTTTTACTGGAGCTTTTTAGATCCAATGTTTACCGGTACATTTGTCAACATAAAGCATTTAATGCCAAACTCCAATACATGCCCAAATCTGTGAAAAGGTCCCTTAAAAAATTAGGGATGCTACTTTATTTTAAATTCACGCTTCCTGTTGTGATACTACACTGTTACAGGTGTGAGGTGTTTATGATGATGGTGATCAGGATTTTGATGATGTGTGGAAATGTTTCATTTCAATATGGAACAAGTAACCACAGGTTTAATGATTGTATTTTATGCATTATTTTAGTGCCCCATGGTTGAGAGGAGAAGAAAAAAGAAATTTAGAAGCTGCTTTAGCCGATTTATACTGGTAGGTGATATATTTCCAGAGCTAATATACTGTTTTGTTTATAAATGTCTAATGAACATAGTATTATATGGGTTCAAAACTACAGTTATATGTTATGAGACCTATAACAAATTAAATGCAGAAATTATAAGGTCTATTTCTCTAATGACTTACACGTAGTTTGCTTTTGATTTGTTTTGATACACCATTCTTATGATAATGATTCATACATTTGCTGCAAATTCGATACAAATACTGGGATTGGTTTAATTTTAGTGAAAACATTGGACTATGCATTATCTACTTGTGGGTGGAAAAGATACGTGAGCTGTTGCAGAATAAGATATCAATAGGTCATGAATCAGGTACATCCTTTTTTGCTATAAATCTCATAGTCATTTTGGAAATTGTACAATGTAAGCATATGTTTTCAATGAATTTTAATTTATCATTTATGTTCAGAAATGGGTATTTTACTTTCTTCTTTATAGCCAAACAATCTCCTTTGAGATATTGATGAACTATATAAATCTTCTCTCTTACAGCCTGAGGATTTTAAATTTTAATCAATAGAATGTATTTTTAATCATGTAAGGCTGATGTTATGTTATCTTTATGATTGGTTTAGCACTTTTCATGTAAAAACCAATATAAAGAGCATAAATTCTACTCCACGCAACCGTATATTGTACTATATGGAAGTATATATTGTATTTAACAATAGTTTTTGTGTCTAATTTTGTGCCAAAGGTATGAACGAAGGTTCTACTAGACAGGTTACCATGACTACAGAGATTGATCATGGAGACGATGGTTTTGACATTGCATTTGTGGAAGTTACCTCGGAAACTCACAGCATCACACTAGAAGAGACTAATAGTGGTGAGTAAGGCAAGGATGGAAATATACTCCTAAACTCACTCTTGAAGTTCAAAGGTTTTAAAGCAAGGATTAAGTCTGAATATCAGAGTGAAAAAGAAAGAATACATTGTGGAACTGTGTTGTCATACAAGAGTTTGTGTTCAATATTTATTTTTATGATACAGAATCACCATATCCAGCAGTGTGAAAGAAATGTAATCCATACAAATTGTAACAATAGTAAACTGATAGTGTATGTTTATTTTGCCAGATCTCAAGACTGATGCTTTCAAAACAATCATGCCCATATTAGTACTTGGCCAGCTTATCTGAACCGTTTTAACATGGTAGAAACTATCATAGGCTCAAGTAATCCTATGGTTATCCTATGATTGTTGTATGTAAATATTTTGTGTTCAGACTGGGAGTGCCCGGCCATCCATCATGGGGAGTGTTTCTCAGACAGACGCAGCACTTTCCAGCCACACCTCGCGTCAGTCTTCCACAAATCTCAGGTCGACTGATCTGGTATTCTTTGCTGAAAATTTAGAACTTGTTGTTGTTTTAATTTATATATTCAAAAGTGATGCCTGATTTTTGTCTATTTATTCACAGACCTCATTGTTGTCAACCCATTCTTTGGTTTAAGGATGAAGCATGGACCTAAACTCAAGAAACCATACTTCATAGTTTGAAGATATACAGGCTTGAAATGTTGCCCATGTCATAAACGAATTGTTCTTCGTTAGGGATAATTTAATTGAAAGGTGTAAAAGCAATTAAAGACCCAACATTTAAATACTTTTAGAACATGACACATGACATTTTTATTATTTATTTTATGACTTTAGTCTTAGATTTTGTTAGTGAAAACAGGCCATAGACATTTTGGTGTCACTTTTATGTCCGTAGATTAAAAAAGTCTTGACCAGCTTGCTGGAGAACAAGAAGATAGCCAACGCGACCCACAATATATTTGCGTACCGTATCATGCAGCAGCAAGGTTCCCACAGTATAGTGCTACAGGGCTGTGAGGATGATGGGGAGACACATGCTGGCTCCCGGATGCTCCATCTGCTGCAGGTAACCAGGCTTTTGACCATGATTTTACGAAATGGTCTCGCCTTTCATTTAACTGAAACATGTATCAACAAAACTGAGAAAGGGGAAGACTTTGTCCACTGTAAACTTGAAATTTTCTTGGCGCAAGTCACAGCTGCTACGAAAAAAGTCTGGTATGAAACATTTATGATAGAATCTAAAATGAGTTGTCATTTTATAACATTTTTTTAATGAATATTCTCAGGAATGTTGTTAACAAGCCTTGGCAACTTTTAATTGATATGAGATGGCAACTGATTGTCAGACCTATTTATCTCTTTCTCTAAACAAAAAAGACAAACTCTCTTTTCGTCTACTGTTTATGCTTTTCTAAATAATGTTGATGATTGAATGACATGATGTGATGTTATATTGACAATATTATTTCCTAAAAATTATTTAGTTGAATTTGACAATTAAAGAATATGTTGCCAATATAAAGCTCCAAATCATATATTGTATGTGTTTTAGCGAAAACCTCCTTAATGTTTGTATTACATATAAACATGACATTGCCATTGAATAATGATGCAAAATGTATGTTTAAACTACAAAATGTTAGTGGTGAATTTATTTTATTTTACATTTAATTGAATGTGATATTTCTTGTTTTGCATTTTCATTTTATTCAAGATAAATTAATTTTACTAGAATAAATTTTCAAACCATCTTGTTTATTTGTTTTAAATCAAATGCTGTTGACAATAGGCGAATGTTGGATGATTTGAGCAGTATATATTATCGCAAAAATACATGGAGTAAATCACAGTCTGTTCAGATTGTATGCTGTTTGCTGCTCATCAGTATCTAAGTTGTGGAAATAAAGCCTTAAAAACTTGAATATAGTAAGAAAAACTTTTAATTTAATTTAACTTTCTTAGAGACTTAAAAATGCATTAAAATACGTATCTAAGTGGTTAAGGGATAACTAGCAGAGCTTGGTTTTTCTTGTGTAGATACTTGATGCTCAGAATGTGATGGTGGTGGTGTCAAGGTGGTATGGAGGGATCCACCTTGGTCCAGACAGATTCAAACACATAAACAATTGCACACGCACAATACTGGAAACATGTGGATACATTAAAGACAAGGTTAGTATTGGCAGTTTTGAGTTAGCTCAACTTTTTTTGGAAGAAAAGGCAGCGTAATCTTTATGCCCTTTTGTCAGTGACCAAGTTAGGTTAAAGTTTTTGGTAAGCTAGTTTATCAGTAATGACTTAAGGAATTGCATTTAAAATGTCAACATTTTAGGGATAGCTAGAGGAACTTCATTGGACCTTATATTATATTTTAGTATTCATATTATATTCTAGTATTCCCCATACTAAAAGTACCCCATAGGTCAAGTTGGTAAGTCTAGTGTCAAATGTCACAAACAGATGCCATTTTACACTTAAACATTTTCATATGCATCATATAGGCAGGTTAACAATTTTCAGTAAGGTAGTTTCTCAGGAATTTCTTGAGGGCTTCAAATCAAACCAAACATATTTATTCTCCATATTTAAATGACTCCATTTCCAAGTTTGGTAACTCTTGTTTGAAATGTAACTCAAACACAAATTGAGCAGTTGTATGGAAACTAGACACATGAATACCTTATGTCCTGATTTTGCATGGGATTAGCCATGGGGTGCATGAATTCAAGGTCAAATAAATGGATCATTGATTGTAAAGAATTGTTTGAACTCAAATATGTGAGCAGTTGTAATGCAACTTGATACATAGATTGATTATGCTCAGGGATTGCACATGGGGTGGGTATGATCAAGGTCAAGGTCACTGTTTTTAAATATAGAATGATGGTTTGGGCTTAAGATCTCAAACATCTTTTTTTTGCATATCCAGTCAGGGTAGCCGTTAGTCGACAGCAAAGAATTGTTTCTGCTAAAAATAAAGGCTTATGGGTCTAAAATACTAAATTTCTTCATAGCTACAATAATTTATCTATAACTCTAACAGTTTTGTTTAGAAAAGAAAGCCAGCATGTCAGACAAGAACAAGAAAGATATAGGCGCTGTCTGTTTGGCAGCTCTTGTTTTTTTTTTATAAACAGTGGTTTTGATTATCATTTTTGTTAACTTTATCACTTTTTAATATACTTGTTTTACTGTAATTTATAACTGGAACATTAAAAATAGGTACATGCTTGCTAATTTCTTCAATACTTTGAATGAACATCAGCTTTTTGGTCTCATTTGGTGAGTCCTTTTAACCTATAAGGAGTTGTGTAAATTCCTTAAAACTACCCCCCTGGTCAAAAGTGCTTTTAAGCTATAATGAGTCGTGAACATTTACCAGTATGTTTAGAAATACATGTAATCATACCTCTTAAGCATTGTATTTGATATTTGCATGAAAATATGGTATGTTTATAGGTCATTTTACAACGCTTATTATCTGAAATTTACGTAATTGTTAATAAGTCACTGATTTCCTTGAAATGAAATGTAATAGTCAAATCGGATTTTTGAGAACCTAGAAATGAAGAGTACAATGAGGCAATATTTCAACGATGCAACATATAAAGGTATATCTTTAATTTAAGAGGGTTTTTCACCTTGTCAAATTTGGGAATCTTGTCTAATTTGCATAAATCCAAGATGGCCGCCAGACGCAAAGGTCAATTTTCCGCATCTACATTTATCAAATAGTATAGCTTGTATGGTGTCTTTTTTAGGGTTTTTAGGTATGCTAAATCCATTTCTGATATAATTTTTTGTTACAGTGTATCAAAATGAAGAAATCAGTTCAACATAGCGATTTTGACCCATATATTTGACCTTGAAGGATGACCTTGACCTTTCACCACTTAAAATGTGCAGCTCCATCGCAAATGTTAAAGTTTGTCGCAAACAAACAAAGCAACAATCCAACACACCAACAAACAAACAGACAGAACAGAAACATTAAGTCCCCCACTGTAGTGGTGGTGGACATAAAATATACCAAATCCTCACATGTAGCACTAATTTGCTATGGTAAGCTTAAGCGATATTTGTGTGCTTTTACAACATTATGCACAATATATATCAGTAGTATGTCATATTAACTACTTCTGGCTATATAAATTAACTTAGCACTTGTTTTGGTCACTTGCATTATTACGGTTGTAAGTGAGCTAAAAGCTATTCTTTTTTTGAAAGTACTACTATCTGATGGGATGTTTATGCAAGATTATCAATAATGGTGCACATGTAGGTATAATACATAACACATGTAATTGCTGAAATATTTATTACTTTTATTTCTTTTTTATGCCCCCTTTCGAAGAAAAGGGGGGTATATACATGTAGTTTTCGCACTGTCAGTCAGTCTGTCTGTCAGTCTGTCACACTTTTCGTGTCCGCTCTCTTATTCAAATAGTTTTCATCCGATCTTTACGAAACTTGGTCAGAAGTTGTATCGAGACAATATCTAGGTCAAGTTCGAATATGGGTCATGCCGGGTCAAAAACTAGGTCACGGGGTCGAAAAAACAAATCCAAGGGAAGTCATAAGCTTTTAATGGACATAATTATCTGACCTGCCAAATTATATATTTTTGCTTAATAAATCAAAGCGGCGCAGTAGGCGGCATTGTGTTTCTGACAAACACATCGTGGTAAAAGGTCAAGGTCATCTTTCAAGGTCTAAGGTCAAAAATACAAATCCAAGGCAAGTAATAAGCTTTACAGGGAGATAATTATTCAATATTGAACATAGCAAATTGATATTTGGCATGCATGTGTATCTCATGGAGCTGCACATTTTGAGTGGTGAATCTACAGTCACGGTAGTGGCTTTTAATTATTTGCTACTAAAAATAGACATTTGTTACAGACAATTATTTTCAAGGGAAGTAATTTATGTAATCATAAATCTCAGATTATATATTTCCTTTCCAAGAATTTAAGTTCTTTTTGCAGTTACTGTACAGATTTTTTATTTTGATTATTTATAACTCAAATGATTGATTTGTCAAAGTTTTTTTTTTAATGATATCATTATCATTTCTTTCCTGTACTAATATGTGAATGGTAGGGTTCATTACATACCTGTGGACTTATGGTCATAGATACATGATGAACTCTGGCTATGATCTCTTTGATAAACCACAGGCCTTGGTTGTCAGTGATGTTTGACTTGCTCATTTTTGACAGTCTACAGACCCCCACCCACCCCCCCCCCCCCGGTTGGATTGGACAAAATGCAAGGGAAGTAATAAGCTTTACAGGGAGATGATTTCTATACCTGCCAAACGATAAATAGAAATGTTATTTCAAAACGAACACATCTCTTGTTAATTCACTTAAAATGCTTGTCTGTTCTTTTTAGGAGGACAAAAAGGGACCCAAAAGTGTGCATGAAAAGAAAAAACGATGATTAGAGGGGTGCTTTTGTGATAGTAATTTCGTAAGAAAATGAAGATCAGTTTTATGGGAAATCGGTTGTCTGGACTGATAAAAATAAGTAAATGTTTGAGCCGTATTCTTGGTGGCAGGACTATAATATATACACTTTAAATTTGTGTATAATCAGGGATTTGTGTACATGTATTTACGTAATGGTTCTGGGGAATTGGCGATGGAATGTTGTATTTTATGTATTCTAATGGTTTGTAGTTAATGAATGCATGAGCTTGTTTTTACGGAATATTTTTATTGTTTTACATATGAAAACACCCCCAACGGAATGGTCTGTTCCTTCGTCCATAAGTACATCCCGAAAATTGTGTTTTCAATTTTACCACTTTAACCACTTGTGGTTGTGTCTCAAACTTTCACTGTTGAATGACCTTAATATTTAGATGTAAGAGAAAAAGTAATTTTTGGTTTCCAAAGTTTTGACAGAATTATTTATCTGTTTTCCGATGTAGAACATATACATGTAGTCTTAAAATATCGTGTTTTCAACTCTTCTTTAACGTTTTATTGGATCTCACTCAAACGTTCACAGTTGATTGACCTCACATTGTGGATGACTGCAAATAGTTTTGGTTTTGAAGAGTTTTGGAACAAGTTTGTCTCTCAGTCCGTTTCCATCGACATTTGAAGAGTATCACACGATATTGCCGTTAACTTCAACCAAAGATCTATAAATACACGTGTTTCTTTATAGATCTTTTCTTCAGCCTGGATCTCGCTAAAACGGTTACAGGTGAATGGCCTTAATGTGTCGCCGGTAATTATGAAATGAATGTTGGCTTCGGCGATTTTTGAAAGAAGTTTGGCGTTTTTCCCCAATGATAGGTGGATTTTGCTCTTAAATCATGACGGAATGATGTATGTGTACACGATAATTAATAAAGTAATTTTTGGTGTGGCCAGCTTAAGTTGAAATATGGTCCTTTGCCTGTTTGTTTGTGTTTTTTTTTCACTTGAAGATGTACGCACAGTTTGGTGTGCTGAACACTTTTTTCCGCTAAGAAGTTTTTGTTAGAACTGAAAAAGTAAATTACCTTTATGTGTAGTGGAGTTTAGACTGCAATCTGTTTTGCCGGAGCAATGGTCCTTGTCTTTTTGTTTACTGTAAAAAACTATGTCGTGGATTTGTCTGTGTGAAAAATATGTATTGTGGGGGCAGAAGTGTCTGTGACACCGTTATGGATAAAATTACGTTGCTTTCAATGTAAACTTGCTTTTAGATCGCATTATGGATTTAGGATGGACATATTTAATATGTGTGATGTGGGTACAATTTATTTATCTGTGATATAACATATGAGCCATGCTCTGTGAAAATGGGGTTTAATGCATGTGCGGAAAGTGTCGGGTCGGCCCAGATAAGCCTGTGCAGTCCGCAAAGGCTAATTAGGGACGACACTTTCCACTTTTATGATATTTTTCGTTTGAAGAAAGTCTCTTAGCAAAAATCTAGTGTAGGCGGACAGTGTTGTCCCTGATTAGCCCGTGCGGAATGCACAGGCTAACCTGGGACGATACTATGCACATGCATTTAACCCCCTTTTCACATAGCACGGCTCATATTTATGTATGCTTGCTTAGTACATGTATAAAATGTACTGAAGCCTTTTAAATGTGTGTATATTTGTTTTTGCCCTTGGAATTGTCGACTGAATAAGCTCAAATTAAATATGTTGTAAACATTTTAAACACATTGAACGTATATACACATTAATGCTATAATTTAGTAAGATGATTAAGTCGCTGTTTGGCGTTGTTGAAAATTAACAGAAATTAAATTGTGAGTATTTAATTAATGAACATATCTGGTTCGTGTAATATAATGACGAAATTTGTATAAAATTTTCCACTGACTCATTGAAATGATATCAGGGTAGTCTAAAAAATGAGAAGTTCGACCCAAATTTAGTGCATTTTTTGATGGGCTAAATTGAAATATTGCCCATATAAAAACTAATCTCATATTTGCAAAGGGTCTAATCGTTTTGATACATAACAGCTCTGGCATAGTTATAAAAAATACTGACTTAACTGCTTTAATTTATGCTTTGTGTTCTATCTCTATTGTTTAAGCTGTAAATAAACGTGTTTAAACCTACAACACAGTGTCTAGATTTGAAGTTAATTCTATTTTATGAATTATTCAAAACGTATAAACAAAAACTAGCATTTTTTAAAAGGGCCTTTTGACAGACTTTGGCATTGAAGTTTGTCATTAAATGCTTTATATTGATAAAAATCAGCATTGGACCTAAAAAGCTCCAGTAAAAAAAACAAGAATAAAATTAAAGAAAGAAAAGTAACCCTCAACTGGGCTCGAATGACTAACCTTTGGAGTAAAAGACTATCGCTTAGACCACTCGGCCATCCATGCTCATACAGTGAGTGATGTATTTTATACTTTATATAAGCAATCCTCTTAGTATTACAAAACATAACGACAACATCAGAACTCTCCACATTATTAAATCGTTTCGCGTTGCCACGCGTTATCATTTTCAGGTTTTTAAATCGCCTAATAAGATGCATATAATGGATATCTTAGAGCATAGTAAATGTTCAGTATTACTATTTCCTCCCAAATATCATAACTAGAACGAAAACTTACGAATCTGAAACATTTTTGTTTATTTTGTCAATTTACCAAAACGTGAAAAGGACCCTTTAAATAAATTTACACATTATGGTTGCTGATTTCTGCCATATCGTTCTGACGTGTTTGCGAGTGTGAAGAAGGTTACCAATACGCCAATTTAATGAACGATAAATATACCCGCCATAACGAAAAAAAAATGCGCGCGTGTGCGTCAATTGTCAATCTTTACGCAGAGTTGTCGTTCCATGCTCTCGTATACATGCTAGTCCCATCAAATATCTGCACGGGGACTGTACAAGTGTGACAGTTGTCGACCTGAAAGTCGCAAACACGCCGGAACGACAAATATACCCATCACAGACAAATGTAATAGCAACAAGTATCATAATAGTCGCATCGGTGCCTTTTTGGCGTGGTTTTTGTCGCTTCTAAATTCTAGTTGGAGTGTTGGTCGGGTTGGAGATAGCCAAGACGACAAATATACCGACAGAACGACAAAAAGTGCTACTAATGTCAAAGTGTCGTATTGTAGCCCTCTGGTCGTTCTGACGGGTATATTTGTCTTTCCAAAGATCTAACAATTAACAAAGATTGGAAGCACCAATGCAAGACTTCAAAAGAGCTCGTTTTATTTCTCGGGCCCTCTGGCGTTATCACGCGCTTTGGCAATGTCGTAGTCAGGGTGCAGAATCAACGGTTTTTCAATGGTTTTCACACTGGCTGGACAGGATGTAAACACACATTTAAGGACTTTATTTTTGCAAATATCTCAAGTTTTTTAAATTAATTTGCAAAAATCTTCAGTGCATAAAAGGCAGTTTTTCTTGCAGTTTGTGCCGATATCATAAGGTATAAGAATAAATCCTTGAATACGTCTGAAATCGGTGACAAAATTTCACTTTGCGTGTAACATAACCGTATAAATGAATGCAGTGCATATACACGGTGCCTAATCAATACGGTTAATACCCGAAACCTTTGTGCGTTTCCAGCTAATACGCGAAACGGCTCCGGATCATATAAGAAAATTATCACTGCTTTTAGGTTAGTGTGTTCTTTTATGTTCAATACTCTCTTCTTTAAGTTAACATTTTTCACCAAACCAATATTCCACGGAACAACTAAGGCATTCGTTTAGTAAAAATTGTATTCTTGTGCTTAGTAACAAAAACGTCAATTTGCAGTGGGAACCTACATTGCCCATCAGTTTATTCACCAAACCTATGGAAACGGAAGTAAAATACAAAATTGGTCCATATCAACAATGAAATTCAAACTTCTGAGCTAGTTTTCTGACGAAAAAAGGCAGCATAATTCTTGTGAAATCATTGCCATGATAAGTGACAGTTTAGTTTGTAGAAAAACAAGTATTTTATATTTCGATTGCTGGCACCGTATAATGCATGAAGTAAGCATCGGATAATAGTGAGACTTAGGAACTAAGGTATAGTACATTTAAACAATATATTGGATTCTGTTGATATGGTAAACATGTAAAGTATTTCTTGATTTTAGATTGTTACATGAATGGGTCTGTCATTTCTCGTCCTATAGCACCTGAACGCTATTAAATGCATGATAATGTCTTGACTGAACACTGAATAAGGTTATTAAAATTAGGCATTACATATTACACATTGTATTGATTCTTACAAAATTAGAAATTAGTAATTAGAACATGAAATAATGTAATAAACGCATCGACAACTGTTTTGCCATATAGTGTTACACAAATGTTTAATGTTATCGTCGTATTAAACAATAGGCATATTTTTCAGAATGGGAGTTTGGAACGAGAACCTGTTTGCTAATTAACGGTGTAATTGTTCTGCTCCATTTTTTTTAAATTTGTTTTGTTTATCTCGGCGAACCCCTTCACGCTGCTTCACTTCTACATGCCCGGGGCCGTCTACTTCGTCTACGTCCTGTTCTCAGTGGTCTTCCAAAAGCGTTGGGGCGACTTCCTCTATCGTGTGTTAGACTGGAACCAGATCTTCAGAACACTCGGCATCAGCGGCCTTGTCTTGGTTGTTCTCCCGCCGCTCGTTCACCTTTTCGTGTACGCCATCATCGCCTTGCGGGTCAGAATTGGCGATCAAGTGCGCATATCGACGGTGGAGGAACAAAAAGAAGGTGCGTCCATCGAGCACACAAGTAGATGTGGTGCGAGAGCCTAAACGTAGGAAACACAAGAATCGAATGAGATAAAATCGATTTGAGAGTAGTAAATTTTGATGAAACTGTTGATGAAGATATTGACTATAGAAAATCATTTGATCAAACTGGAAGTCAATCTGGTGGACCAAGCATGGGTGATTCGAAAAACAACGCGGAATAACAAGGACATACGGATCATAGAGATAGACGTACAGTGTCCGCGTCTAACCTGTCCGATTCACAAACAGAAGTTTCTGTGGTTTAAAGCGTTTGATACTGGACAGCAGAAAACAAAAATAAAAAAACTATTTTTAATATGTTGTAATTGTTTCAGCAGTTTCTACATACATATGTATTTTAAACGCCAGGTAGAAATTATAATTATATTAAATTATCAAAAATTTCGATGTAAATATTAGTGTTTTACAACGTTACCTCATTGAAGAGTTGCACTTGTTTGAATAAACACTTCAGTTGTCTTCTTGCTCTTATGTGTATGTATAATGACTAGCTAAGTGCATGCTGGTGCATGTTATTAGTTAAACGAGTCTTTATGTGCGTTTTTCATAATTTGATATTTCTTTAATGAAACGTGTACATTCTTACCACATGTTCATGCACATTTAGCGAAAGGGTTTAATTATGCATGAATCTTGTTTTATGAAATTAAAGGTGACATCCATCTGAATTTAAAATATATGAGATCGTTGTGTGCTTCTTGTATACTAAAAAAAGAAAATGAATTTCTAATTTATTCATAATTTTAAAACCAATACCGACATGTTTACATTACCGTGTTTATGTACACCAGTCAACGCAGCTGAAATGGAATTATAGGATCGATTATCCTTTAAAGAAATTGATCGTCTATTGAAAGAGAACGAGCTTTTATTTGATCAATTGTTGACAACGTACAATGACGCATTAATAAAGCGATTATCGCGAATCTATTTTTATACAATATTTTGGATATTTGGATCAAACTTTTTCAGACCATATAAGGTAGTATATTTTATAATCACTAATAATAATTTTCAAAAAATACAAATAAATCTTTAACAATTGTGTCACAAAGTAAGGTGGTTTATTTCTGGTTAAGCAAGTACAATGTATAGTAAATCATGTTTATCAGTATCCATAAATAAAGGATATACACAGGTATTACTTCAAGAGAACCTTATATAACAGACACGTGACAAATCGCTTGTAAATACATGTATTTTTATTCAATATTATTTTATAGCCTGTTAGTATGATGTGGACATGTTTAGGTGATATGGGAAAGGGAACCGGAAGTGGCCACGGGGCCGGCAGAGGAGCCGGTGGCTATAAAGGGAAGTCAGAAAGGTTCTTTATACCCGCAATGCCAATGCCCGCCGCGATCATATGCTGTATTCTGAACTTCCTGATCCCCGGCTTAGGTAAGGTTGCTTCAGGACCTAGATTTTACAAACCTTTTTGAGTGTATTGTTAATAGTGTGATTTACTTAATTACAAGACTCGTTTTAAATATTATACTCAAAACGCTTTGCATTGTCCGTCCCAATGCTGTGTCTGCTGCAATTGTGATAATTTAAATAGTGTTTAATTATGTTTTCCTTTATTCTATATTACTTGCTGACGGTTACAAGAATGACTATCCTAATAAGGTTTTTTAGTTTCATGCATTTAAACGTAGAACAAAATCGACTTACACTTATTATACATTCCAACGCAATTGCTTGTCATTAACAAATCGCTCATTCAAATAAATAGCAAGTTACTACTGTAAACATCCGAACCGAAAGCTGTAAGTTTTACGAGATTCTTTAAGACTGTTTCTTTCTTCTTAACACTTAAAAGCCAATGGGTGAGTTGGAGATTAAGTATGTCAATTGGGAGGTTTCTTATTTAAAGTAAAGAAAGGGCGAACAAGGTTCCAATATTATTGCAAAAAAATGAGTATAAGGTTAAAATATTATTGCATAAATATTGAGTATTTAGGTATACTACACATTCTAAACTAAACTAGCATGTTTTTATTAAGGTTTGATTAAGGTGTATTTATTTAATTGTGTCGCGAAGTTAACGTAGAAATTCGGTGAATGCCCTTCATATTTTAACATTCTTGAGGTAACAATCGGTGGCTCTGTTAAGTGATTATTACATGAATACAGGCGCCGACCGCTGTAATTGTGATTACTTGAATGTTCTAATTGAAACCAAAAGTCACTCGGTCTCGTAATAATCAACTTTGCCAATTCAGTTTGTCCCTTCGCAAACTGAACATAATGATAACAGAAACAAAGAGGTTGTTTAAATTCGAGTAAAAGATCACACGTTATTTTGCTATTACATATAAGCTATTTATCCCCACTGTGAAGAAAACGTTTAGTATATTTTTATGAAAAAACAACAACACGCTAATCTATGTACCAGTTTTCCCAACAAATTTGTATTTTGTTGATACGACTCTACTAGACAAAAATGCGCAAAAAACTTGAACATTAACACATAAACAATTTACACAAATCAACGTTGTGCCCAACACACATATTCGGTCATGGCTTAAAGAGCATGAGGTTATTGTTTTGTAACATCTAATCCGACATTTACTTGTGTATTATTGATTTGTTACATCTCTTTCGACATTGACTATTGTTTTGTTACATCTAATCCGGCTTAACTTTTATTGTTCAAATATAATCAGACATTGACT